>NW_007253919.1:354836-364063 GCF_000164805.1 Carlito syrichta
GGGGGCGCGCCGTTTGGCTGAGGATGTCCAGGGCGCCGGCATCACCTCTCACCTCGCTGACTACAAACACGGTCACCCGCACTCCAGTCCTAGAGAGAGGGGGCTTCTGGTGGGACACAGACCCTTGGGAAGGAAATCGAATTTTTTTTTTTTTGAGTTGGAGTCTCACTCTGTAGCCCCGGTTGGAGTGCAGTGGCACGCTCACGGCCACCGCCACCGCCACCGCCACCGCCGCCTCGACCTGCTGGGCTCAGGCAATCCTTCTGCCTCAACCCTCCAAGTAGTTGGAACTGCAGGCACGCGCCACCACGCCCGGCTGGTTTTTTGATTTATTGTAGAGATGAGGTCTCACCAAGTTTCCAGGGCTGGTCTCGAACCCTTCGGCTCAGGCAATCCTCTCGCCTCCATCTCCCAAAGTGCTGGGATTATAGGCGTGAGCCACCGTGCCTGGCCAGGAAATCGAGTCTTAATCTTGTCCCTCTTCGCTCTCGGAGACATCCTTGCAGCGAAGTGACCTGGGATCCAAACCGCTTCCCAAGGCCCCAGCCTCCTTCCTAAACTAAGCCTCAGACACCTCTGCCTCCAGGTGCAGCAGCAGCCCAAATGGGAGGGGTCGAGACCAGGTAGTGGCCTTTAGGAGCTGGGCCGGTAGATGTCCGCCCTAGTCTCCTCCCAGAGGTGCAGGTTTCATAGCAGGTCCAGATAAATACAGGATACCTCTGAACCAATAAAATAGATCTTCCCCATGCCCTTTCAAATAGCAGGGCAGAGCTCAGGCATCTGAAAAGGACAGAGGATTCTGAGGCCTTGTGGTCAGTGGTGGGATGCAAAACAAGAAGTCTCTGCTGCTGAGAGCAGAAATTAGCACAGTCTTTCTGGATGTGGCTTGGCAAGAAGTACTATGATCCTTAAACACTAGTCATAGCTTTTTGAAATTTTCTTAGGAAAATAAGCCAGCAATAGGAATTTATTCACAAGAAGTCAGGTGTGGTGGTTCTCACCCCTAATTCCAGCAGTTTGAGAGGCTGAGGGAAGAGGATTGTCTGAGCCCAGGAGTTAGAGACCAGCCTGGGCAACATGGCGAGACCGCGTCTCTACAATAATTTAATAAATTAGCCAGGCATGGCATGCACCTGTTGTCCCATCTACTAGGAAGGCCAAGGCGAATGAAGGATTGCCTGAGTCCAGGTGGAGGTTAGGGTGACCGTTGAGCATGCCACCGCACTCAAGCCTGAGCAACAGAGTGTGAGACTCCTACTCAAAAAAAAAGAAAAAGATAAAAAAAAGAAGGAATTACTTTGTTAGCCTTACATGATTGGGCATTAGAGATCTCATCTGATTTAAGCAGAAACTTTCAAATCATTTGACAAAATTAAAAATCCCCCCAAAATAATCAGTAATTATCTCAAAACCTAACCAAGCTATGGGGTATAGCTGAATAAATAAAACCCTGTATATTTCTTATCTTTTTGCCTCTTGCAATTTTGTTGTGTGATTCAGGGGCAGAAACAGCCAACCTTTGATCTGTAAATAATTTTACATTCACCAGACACAGTTGTAATATTCTTGCCTGTGGCTACTATATGGCATGTGAATTTCATCGAAAACTTATTTACTTGAGGTTGGACATTGAGACGTGTGCCGAAAAGCTAACAAAAGCTGCAGCGTCTTTGGGCAGAGGCTTGGCAAAGCAGGGATGTTGGTGAGTAACTTGGAGAAGTATGCGCAACCTTGGCACGCCTATTCTTCCCTCTCCAAACCCATTTCCTCTAAAAAGGTGCATGCAACCAACTCAGGAACGAAAACCCACATACTGCATGCTCTCACTTATTAGTGGGAGCTAAGATGTGGGTCCGCAAAGGCATACCGAGTGGTATAATGGATGCCGGAGACTCAGAAGGGGAAAGGGCAGGAAGGTGGTGAGGAATGAAAAATTACCCATCGGGTACAACGCACAGTATTTGGGTGACAAGTACATTAAAAACCCAGACTTCACCACTATACAATTCACCCAGGTAACCAAAAACCACCTGCACGCCAACCACTACTGAAATAAAATAAACCAAAAAACCCATAAAGTCTTCCCCAGGTTCAGTTGGAAAAAAAATTAATAAAATAAAAGCTACAAGCAACTTTCCTTTTTGAACATTTTAATTAGAAAGTTACAAAACACCATGGGTTCTTTATACAAGTTTGGCATTAGAATAATTTAATAAAATGCAAAACGGTAATTAGACATATCATTAGCCATTGTTCCACATCTCATTACCTTTTTAAGACTTAAACCAGAAATTATTTTTTCATTTAAAGCTGCAGAAAAAAATGTAGGCATATCCAACCCTATGTATTAAAAAAATGTAGGCATATCCAACTCTATGTATTAAAAGAAAGGCAGGGCGATCTATGTTAGGGAAATTTTCTGCTTGAATACTTCAAAACAGCTTTGTTTCCAAAATTCTTATTTTAGCCTGAAAGAAAAGAGGCTTTGGAAATGAGAACTGATCTCCAAGGTAAACTAAGAAACACACTGAGGGGTGTGTTTGTGGGTGGGCACAAAGCATGGATCACAGGGGCTATGCCCTTCTAGTGCCAATGACATGCTTGGGATCATAATACAGCTCCATCTGACCTTGGAAGAGACTGCATGATACCTCAAAAGGGGAATGGCGCTAAACAGTCTTCCAGGCGCAACAGATGCCCCTTCCTGCCATCTCTGCTCCCGCATATGCTTGCTTAGCCATGAGGACAATCTGCCTGGACTGCTTGTCATTCTGCAGGCTAGACTGGCCTGCCTTGGCTAGCATCCTCTTTACTCCTTTACTGCTTCTTGTGTCCTTCCTAAAGCTGCTCACTTCATACTGGTGGGCATACTGTTTCTTACTCAAGAAAACCACAAATAGCTGGGCTTCCCGCTAGCCCTGTAAATAAACTTGTGGTTGTCATGCAGTGGGAGCCAATACCAATACCAACACCAACGCCCATCACCTCGTCCTTTTTAGGAAGGGGGAGGGCTGTCAAGGAGGAGAGGGCCAAGTGTTTGGGCTGTTGGGTGAGGGCCAGAGAGAAGAAACCTGTTGTTACAATTCTTCCCCCACTGTTGCCAGAGGGGTTGTGGATGAAACAGCACTTCTGACTTCAGCTTGTCATTCCAGGGGCACAGAAGACAAAAGGCAGGGCAAAGAGACAACCACAGTAGGGCTGGGATGAAGGGCTGCTCAGCTGACAACTGTCTGGTGGACAGAGGGCAGGTGGATGGTCTGACTGTCTCTCAGTGGCCCACCCTCACACATATGCACATGTGGCCCTTGTCCTTGCGCCCTGTCTCCTCCAGTTCTATTAAAGGCCTCAGTTCTGGAAATCAAAGCTCTGAATGGGAAATGGAGATTCCCAGATGTGGAAAGTGCTAGTGATTGGCATGTTTGTCACAAGAAAGCCTGAAAAGAGTAAAAAGTGGGTCACAATAGAAGGGAAGAAATGCACAGTGTATTTCTCAGGTCAAAAGAGGAAAAGTCTTCTGTTGACTAGAGATGGGACTCTTCCCAAGAAGTCTGAACTGACTGTAGTTTTCTCCTGAAATTCAATGCTAAGGCAAACAACAACAACAACAACAACAAAAAGCAACCCCAAAAGTGATTACAGCCTCAGACTTTTCTACAAACTAGTCCCTGACGATTTTGTAGATACTTAGAAAACATGGAATTTGTGTGGAACAAAATTGCAAAGACCTGCTCTTTGTCTGAAAGGGGAAAAAAACACAAGCCCACATGTGTCCACTGGACTCTTTCAGAAATGTCCTAAGATGGCAGATCTCAGAAGACAACAGTGAGGTAGCCATGGTCCTTCCAAGTCTTCAGATATTATCTTCTTAGGATAAGTGTTCCTTATACATTCCTCCCTGGGGCACTGCTGCTACAGGGATTGTGGTCACCACCTGGTTTTGAAACACAAAAATCTTGATTCTTTCAAACACCCAGAGGAAGATAAGCAGGATACTGACATACTGGACCCAGGCAAACTTGATCATCTCCCAGAATCCTGGTTGATAAGTACAGTCAGTTAAGGATTGAGGACCACATGTTTTAGGTGTAAACGGAAAAGAAAATCTAAGATGGAGATGTTTTTGTGAGATGTATCTTAGGAGCTGGGAAAGTATGAAGAGTTGGACCCCCATTGCATACACATTGGTGGAAAGTGACCTGAACTTTGGCAAATCATAAAATCAGCTATATTGATGTGAACAGTTTATACTGAGACTGATCACCAACCTGCTGGATAGGACAGCTATGCTCAACTAGATTGATCATTGACTAGAGACATCCTAAGATGTTACCCTAGCCATTATCAGTCATGGACTGTGCTAAAACCTTCTAGAGTGTACTTACAGTAGCTCTTAAAAGCCCTTGCACGATCGTGCCTGGATAGAACACAACTTGGCCGTTTGCTAAATCTGTGCCTCTGGAATTACAATTCCTAAGATCTCGATTAAAATACTTTCTCTTGTTTGCTGCTCTGAAGGTTTTTTTTGTTTTGTATTAGCTGATATAAGTCAAATTTAAACCGAGGTTTGGGTCAGACAGGAAATGGTAAGAATTCAAATATGCTTAAGATAAAAGGTATAATAATAGTTTATTAGGACATAAATAAGGATGATCCTGATGTACGAGAACTGCCTACAAAGAAATATGAACGGGAAATGAAATTTCCTCCCTGTATGAACAGCAGACACACACGGTCATTTTTTTTCTCATAGTGTAGCCTAAAGTGTCAAAGACACAATCATTTGTGTCAGGCTATGACACTGTAGAGATTTCCAGTCTAAGGCTTCCCACCAACTGTTCCTACTTGGGATAACTGAGCAATTCCTCTTTGGAAACTGAGCTGCCATGGACTCTTTAACAAGAAAGGATATGAGATGACTTCTACAGGGTATCGGATGACAGCATTAATCACAAATGGAGCTTCTGCGGCCCTGCCCACCAGCCAGATGGGATTGGGAACATGGAGGATGGTGGTAACTGCAAAACAATCATTAACCATTAACCAGGATGACCCTTAGACCCTGCTAATTGAGGGCTATAAGGATTCCTTGATTCCCAGAAACTACCCTGGCTTCAGAACTAAAACAGGTCATTCAACAGGAAAGATAAGTTGCATGTACAAAGTTGATTACACATTATTTGCTAAAATACTTGTCAAAAACACTTATATTAAGATACAACAAAAACTTGGAGATAGTTTCTTCTACATTTTCTGAATGGCTAACTGAAGGAATACTGTGCTGCCACTAAAAAGGATGTCAGAGGCTGGGCGCGGTGGCTCATACCTATAAACCTTGCACTTTGGGAGGCCGAGGTGAGAGGATTGCCTGAGCCCATGGGTTTGAGACCAGCTTGGGTATCTTGGCGAGACCTCACCTCTACAAGATATCAAAAAATTAGCCGGGTATGATAACACACACCTGTAGTTCCAGCTACTTGGAAATCTGAAGAGGAAGGATCGAATGAGCCCAGTAGGTCAATGCTGTGGTGGCCCAGATCATGCCACTGCACTCCAGCCTGGGCAACAGAGTGAGACTCCGACTCAAAAAAAAAGATGATAATAATAATAATAATAATATCAGTTAGTACTTTATAGAAATGTGGGGAAACATTTATAGAGTTAAATAAATAAAAATAATTTGGATACCAAAGTGTTTCTACATTATAATAACTGGTATATTTTTAAAACCCCACGAAAGGAAAAAGAGTGAAGAAAATAAAGAAAAATGTTGGTTTGTTGATCAGTGCTTTTTAGTTTATTCTTTTTTTGAGTTGGAGTCTCACTCTGTTGCTCCGGATGGAGTGCAGGGACATGATAATAGCTCACCAAAGCCTCTAACTCCTGGGCTCAAGCAATTTTCCTGTCTCAGCCACCCAAGTACCTGGGACTACAGGTGTGTACCACCATGCCTGGCTAATTTTTTGTGGAGGGGGAGAGGGTTGTAGAGACGAAGGTCTCATTTTGCCTAGGCTGGTCTCAAACACCTGGGCTCAAGTGATCCTTCCACCTCAGCCTCACAAAGTGCTTGTATTGCAGGCATGAGCCACCTCACCTGGATTAGTTTTGTTTTAAAATTTCCTTTATTATTGAAAAATGCTTAGGCCAGCACGGTGGCTCAAGCCTGTAATCCCAGCACTGTGGGAGACTGAGGTGAGAGGACTGCCTGAGTCCAGGGGTTCAATACCAGCCTGGGCAACTTGGTGAGACCTAATCTCTACAATAAATCAAAAAATTAGCCAGGCCTGGTGGTGTAGTTCCAGCTATTTGGGAGGCTGACACAGAAGGATCGCCTGAGCCCAGCAAGTTGAGGCTGTGGTGGCCGTGAGCATGCCACTGCACTTCAGCCTGGGTGACTGAGTGAGATTTCAACTCAAAAAAAAAAAAATGCTGTTAGTGTACTACATAAAAATCAGTAAGCAATCCTGGAATTGCCCGTGCTCCCACTACAAAATGTCTGTGTGTAGTATTCATGGTTTTGTTGCCAAGTAACACATTAGATACCTTTAGAGAGAACCTCAGACCACTAACCAGCCAACATGCTGAGACAAGCACATGTGACAGCCAGAGAGCCTCCTCCTGTAGGGAGTGAGCACTCTGCCTTCCACAGGAAGTGTGGTCACTTCTGCCCTTCTACTGGACTGCTAATGTGGGGAGAGTCACTCTTATTCTCTATTTCTACATGAAAAGTGTGAACAGCAATATGTGTTTGGCTTCTTTTAGAGGTATGGTATGGAGAACGATTCAATTAAGCTTACATATATTATATATATATGTATTTTTTTTTTCCCTGTTGAGGTCTCACTCTGTCACCCAGGTTGGATTGCAGTAGCACAATCATGGCTTACCACAGCCTCAACCTCTTGGAATCAGGTGATCTTTCTGCCTCAGCTTTCTGAGTAGCTAGGATGACAGGTGTGTGCCTCCACGCCAGGCTAATTTTATTTTTCTGTAGAGACAAGATCTCACTATGTTGCCCAGGCTGGACTCCAAGTCCTGGGCTCAAGTGGTTCTCTTGCCTTGACCATCCAGAGTGCTGGGATTATAGGAGTAAATTACCATGCCTGGCCTTAAGCTTATATTTTTTTAAAAAAGAAAATAATCAAGTCAGTTGTGGAATAAATACGGCAATTAATCATCACTAACCTGCTGGACTACAGGTGTGATCGGAGGCTGGGGATGGTCCCAGGTCTGAAGATTAGAACAAGAGGGACAAATCTTGGGTAGCCTGTTTGTTCCCATTATTGAGCCTTCACTAGTTTTGAAATTTTCATCACAACACAAAGGTTCCAGGGCTCTTTGTCTTTGTTGCCCCCTCTAAACCAGAAAGTTCTCGGACATGAGTAGAGGTCAAATGATTCACCCATAACTCACCGTTCCTTTCCTGGTAGGCAGCAATAATATGGGGAAGGTTGTAGTCATAGGCAAAAGGGCTGGTCCCGTTGATCACGGACACCTGGACAACACGGCAGGAGGACGTGGTATGAGCACCTGAGAGGCTTCTCCTCTCTTCTTTCTACCCTCCTGCCCACTCAGGCTGGTCCCACAGACCACCCTCTTGTTTTTTGTGGCTTATTCCAGTATCAATAATCTTTTCTTCAAGGATGAATAAGCTCTCTTGCAACAATTTAAGTCCATTTTTTACTCTCAGTCCTTCCTTCTGTGGGAATGGAAACAAGGGGTCAATATCCACCTTTCACAGATTTTAAAGTTATTTAGAAAATATCCCTCTGTATTCCAATGGGAGAATTTACTATTTTTAATGAACCATATTCCCAACTGTTTTGTCTTTTTCTTGCTCTTCTCTGGATGCTCTCTAATTTCTTTCTTTCTCAAATGTAGAAATGGAAGTAGATAAAATGCAAATAGTAAGCATATAATCCCTTAAAGGAGGAAATGATTTCTTGCCCCATATTACCATGAACATGTACAATGCACTGTATAAACACGGAAACAAAAAGCACCACTGAGTTTATATGTTATAGTTCCTTCCTGCTTCTTTACAACTTATGTTGATTATAGTTAGAGCAATCATAATCCCATGGTATATGTAAGAGTCCTGGTTTATGGCTATCATAACTGATAACATCCCTATTTCACTTTTGAAGGTAATTCAGCCCAACTGACATAGGGCCCTTGTGAAAAAGTTTAGGAGTGAGTGATAAGATGCATGAGGTGAGCTCTAAACTCAGAGAGAAAGTTCCTGGCTTTGTTACTTTCAAGCTTTGGGCCTTTGGGGAAATTACTTAATCCCTGTAGCTCCATTTTCCTCCTGTGCAAAATGAGAGTTCATTCTTTCAACTATTTTTGAGGGCTTTCCTTTTGCCAGACAGTGTTTTAGGCACTGGGTGATTACATAAGATGTCAGTGCTGCTGAGGCAGACAAGTAAACCAAAAACATGTCTTTTGTATGTCAGGTGGTAGGAGGAAAAGTAAGTGTGGCTCAGGGATGATGCAAGGGGAGTGCTATTTTAGAAAGGGTCAGAGAAGGAGTGTGCTCGGGGAAATCTGAACAGGGACCTGAACAGAGTGGTCCAATATGCAAGGTGGGTACCTGGCAGAGGGACTGGCAAGTGCAAAAGCCCTGAGGTGGGAGCTGCTTCCTGGGTTCCAGGAAGAGTAAAATAGCCAGGGTGGCTGGAATGGAGCAAAGGGGACAGTGGTGGGACAAGTGACTGGAGAGCTGGAAAATGACACAAATGTAGGCATCTCAGAGGTCACGGAGATGATTAACGGAGATGATATATGTAAACCTCTTCACTCAGGACTGGCATATGTCACGTGTTCAATAAACTATTGCTGATATGATTTTTTTTCTTTTTTTGAGTCGAAGTCTCACTGTTGCCCAGGTTGGAGTGCAGTGGCACGCTCACAGCCACCACAGCCTCAACTTGTGGGGGTCAGGCGATCCTTCTACCTCAGCCTTCCAAGTAGCTGGAACTACAGGCATGCGCCACCACACCAAGCTAGTTTATTTATTTATTTATTGTAGAGATGAGGTCTTGCCAAGTTGCCCAGGTTGGTCTCAAACCCCTGGACTCAGGCAATCATCTCATCTCCACCTCCCAAAGTGCTGGGATTACAGGCATGAGCCACCATACCCGGCTGCTATGAGTTTTGAAATGTTTTACTTGAACATTTTTTTTTTTTTTTGAGTCGGGGTCTCACTCGGTCGCCCAGACTGGAGTGCT
>NW_007253919.1:364083-390686 GCF_000164805.1 Carlito syrichta
GGGCTCAGGCAATCCACTCACCTCAGCTTCCCAAAGGCGCGGGATTACAGGCTGAGCCACCGAGTCCGGCTACTTGAACATTTTATATGATTGTTTTACATGATCACTTGGAATACATCGTGTATGTGTCCAAGTCTGTGTGTGTGGAAGAGTGTGTGTGTGTGTACAATTTAGTTCTTCTGCAAAGACAGATTTTTTTCTCTCTTCTTCTAGGTATAAATACAGGTGTATGGACCTTCTCCATAGTTTGAAAGAATTCATGGCAAGAATTCCTTAGAAGTCCTCTTCTCTCATGCCTAAAATCCCAGCACTTTGGGAGGAGGAGGCGAGAGGACTGCCTGAGCTCAAGGGTTTGAGACCAGCCTGCGCAACACGGCAAGACCTCGTCTCTGCAATCAATCAAAAAATTAGCCAGGTGTGGTGGCACATGCCTGTGATTCCAGCTACTTGGAAGGCTGAGGTGGAAGGATCACCTGAGTCCAGCAGGTCGAGGCTGTGGTGGCCATGAATGTGCCACTGCACTCTAGCCTGGGCAACAGAGTGAGACTCTGACTCAAAAAAAAAAAAAAAAAAGCCCTCTTCTGAGCCACCCACAGAGAATTGCTATTTGCACCTTTCAATCCTCCTCTTCAAAAAGCTGGACAACAAGAAGCATCCTTACGTTGTAACGGACATCTAGGCCACCATAGCTTAGTGGCTGCTTTTGTTGCAATCTCAGGTCTCCATTCACATATAACTGGGAACCCGGAATAGCAAAGGAAGACTGGAGAAACGCCATACTCTGCATCACAAACGTGGACATCCTCTGAAATCATTAGAAGGAGAGACAATACCAAATGCTGTCGAAACTGAAGGACTCTGTGTTTTAAGAGTCACTTGTCGGTCATTGCCAGGCCGTTGCCACCACTGCCTTGCTAGACTCTGGTGTGGTCATGTGCTCTATGAGCTATGACAGTTACCATGCTTCCTGGTTTTGGCCCTCCCACCCCTACCTTGGGGAGGTAAATGACTTCCTTTTCTCTCTCTCTAATTTACTTTATAAATAAACTATGTTTTCTAATCTATAAAAAAAAAAAAAAGAGTCACCTCTCTGTTGCTGATACCTAAGAGGCCCTCATAACTGGTTTAGCCATGCAGGAAACACTCTGGGCCAGAACCCGCTGAGTTACTCATATAAATTCATATGACCCCAGTGGAAAACATTCAATTGGACTAAGTTAAATCCCAGAAAAAAGCCTGCTACAGTGTGGGTCTTCTAGAAATCAGAAGGAGGGCTGTGTTCTATGAAAAGACACAAGGGACTCCAAGGGCCTGACTCACATGCAATTGGTAGGAAAATGTCAGGATGAGCTGCACACCCAAAATGTGCTCCGTGGACTGCAGGGGAAGCTCCATCTTAAAATGCAACATGTCCATTTTCCCATCCTGGTTCCTGTCTTCTTCTCTAGTCTAGAAAATCCAAAGATCCTGGCCGTTAATGAGTCAGGGAAGAATCCACCTCATTTCTGCATGTAAACAATGACCCACTGTCCTGCTGTACACAGGCATTATCTCCCAAAACAGAGAGAAAAATAAACAGGAGCAAGTGGATCAATTTGGGGAAAGAGACAGTGTGCATGATGCCTGAACTTCATGCTTATGCCTCTCAAATGTTCACTGGCCAAAAGGAATGGGAACTTGAAGTGGCAATAACAATAATAAACATCCAGATAACACTTGTCTCTTTCAGTTGTCTCACTTGATCTTGTTTATTCTGTATTGATGCTTTCTTTTCTTTTTTATAAACATGACTGGATTTGTATGGCAAATATAAACAGCACATCAGAATTACCATGTACTTCTCTAGAAGTCAATTTTTAAAATAGAAAGAAATCTAATCCTAATCATTATGCATTCTCCAAACAAACTCAACAAAACATCACAAAGCTCTATTTATACTTCTTAAACCACAAGTGTCTTTGCTTCGGATCCTTAATGTTGGCCCTCATCTCATCATTCATGTCAGGACTTGAAAGCCTCCTGCATCTTCCAATCAATAAAATGAAAAAGAAACTAAGTAAAATCAGCAAAGGATCAAATCCACAGATATTTGATAAATTATGGACATGAAAGCAGGAAAAAACCAAAGATCTGAGGAGGGAAAAAGACAAATTACATCTCATAAAGCATACATAGGCAGTTAACAAAAAATTCATCTACATTCTTGCCATCCAGTCTTACCTCACAGTGATGCTAAAATGACCAGCAAGAAAGGACGGTAACTGACATGTGATCACTGCTGACATGATTCCTCTGCACAATTCTGGACCTTGCGACAACTGACCCTTCCCCACTACAGGCTCCCAGAAGGATTCTACTATGGTGCATCAGCATTTCCATCTGAATCCCCCACCCACTGATGCATTTTGATTTCTACCACCACCATTATGTGACAAAAAGATTTTTTGGTGTTTTCAGGTTAAAAAGTTCATTTGAGATAAAGAAATCTCAGTTTTCAGAACCTTTCAATCATTTCTTTCCTTCTAGACAATAACATCCTTATCCTAGGTCTTGTTTCTGAAAAACCTACCTGCCTTCTTCTATTGGATACTATTCTCTCTGGCCTTTTCCATCAGCTTTATAGGTGTTGGGAAGGGTTACCGGCTACCAGGCTGATGATCAAGTGTCTGAGGCAATTTTTTACTAGTAATTATGAGTAGGATGAAAAGAAGCTGCCTTGTCTCGCAGTGAATTTTCTTCAGTTGATATCTGGATGACTTGGAAGACAATGTTGGGTTAACTCTGTAATGGATCCGTGCTTTCTGGATCTTCAGGTTTGGACAGGAAGCAAAGATCAAATTTCTCAATTTGCAAGAGAGGACAGTGGCCAGAAGAGATTCATCAGGAGAATCCAGACTCCAACACACACACACACACAAATATATATAAAGAGAAGATATTGGGCAGATAGAAACTCATTTCATTTGATCTTTACAATAAATCGAAAGTCCATGATGGGAAGAATAACTATGATCTCCATTGTACAGATGAGAAAAGGAAGGCTCGGGGACATCAGAAGATTCACCAGAGGTACAGCTAGTAACAGTAAAAACAAGTTTTGAGATCGGGTCTTTGACTTCAAATCTGGTCCTCTTTACAGGACTAAAATCTCCAGACTCTAAACACAATTTAAAAAGAAGATATTGAGCCAAGCGTAGTGGCTCATGCCTGTCATCCCAACACTTTGGAAGGCGGAGGCAGAAGGACTGCCTGAGCCCACGAATTTGAGACCAGGCTGGGCAACATGGCAAGGCCTCATCTCTACAATAAATAAAAAATTAGCCGAGCATGGTGGTGCATGCCTGTAGTTCCAGCTACTTGGAGGGCTGAGGTGGAAGGATCACCTGAGCCCAGCAGGTCGAGGCTGTGGTGGCCGTGAGTATTCCACTGCACTCCAGCCTGTGTGAAACAGTGAACTCTGACTCAAAAAAAAAAAAAAAAAAAAAAAAAAAATATATATATATAGAAGATATTGGGCAGGAGATTTCTTTGCAAAAAGGCAGTATTGAGCATGTGCGTGTGTATTCTTGCTCTTGTGCACTTTTACTTCAAGTTCACAGAGGATGGAGATCCGGCACAGCACCGTAAATAGTGTCTACTTGTTAAATTTGCCCAGTAATCTATCAAGTACTTTTTGAGGCCCTACTATATATGCCAGGCACTATTTCAGATAATGAGGATATAATGGTAAACAAATCAGACAAAGTCATTCTAACAGAGCTTACATTCCCAGTAGAGAAGGGAAAAAATAAGTCAATTAATAAATTAACTTGTAACAATATCAAATAGTGATAGGTGCCACAAAGAAAATGAGTAGGCTAATATTAAAGAATAATGAAGGTAGCATTTAACAGAATTTTTTTTCAGAAAATATTCAAGATAACCTGACTTGTGAGAGACCTGAATGAAGTGAGGTGATGAGGCATGGCACTGTCCAGGCAAGAGTGCAGTCTGGGTGCCTGTGGGGCCGGTGCAGTTGGGCAGAGCGAGTGGGAAGGAAAACAGGGTTGAGAGAGCAGCACAGAGAAGTGACAACGCAAACAGTGCATTGCCCATAAACGACCTGTCACCAACGACGCTCTCACGCATACAGGGCTGGCAAAGGTCAGCTCTGTTTCCATGCTACCACTCGGACCACTGAAGAAATAAATTATTAAATTCCGTGTAGTTCAAAGTAAGCTTAACACACGTGGAACAGCTATAAATGCAGGCATTCACAGAGCTGCTATGAGGGATGACCCTCCAAAAACGGAATTTATAAAAAGTTATGTATTTATTTTTACATACTTAAACTTCAGTCATCTTCAAACTACTCTCTGATGCAGTATACCTATTGAGATGCTTTTTCCACCGCTCAAAACAGTTTTTGAATTCGTTAATTTTGATGCCTTTTAGTGCTTCTGCTGTTTTTTGTTTCACCTCTTCCACATCAGCAAAACGTTTCCCTGTGATGACTTTTTTCATTCAAGGAAACAAAAAAAAAGTCACTCAGGTGAGACTGGGTGAAGAGGGAAGGTGGGGAACAAAGGTCAGGCCACTTTTGGTCAAAAACTGCTGAACACTCAGTGCAGTGTGGGCAGGTATGCTCATAAATCACCCATCATGAAATGGACAAAAACCTTGAAAGAATCTCCAAAAAATATTCAGTGAAGCCAAACACCACGACTCATAACAATGCTGGCTGGTCCACTGATGTCGATGGATCCCTAGAACACTAACCTAGTGGGGAAGCCTACTTACAAGGGGTTCACCCTCCAAAAATTAATTCCAGGGTTTTTGGGTCCCCCTCATGAATACAAACTCTATCTACGTCACTACCTGAACTCTAAGTGGTGCCTGACTAAGAGAATTCATAAAACACACCATCACTTCATTTCTGTGAAGTATATGTAGGATTTGGAACAATTTTTATATCCATTGATTGTCCCATCTGTTTCTTCTGCATATCCCAAGAGAGAGTAGGTATTCTCATGCTCTGTATATAGATAGATAAATTGAGGCTGAGGGGGTGTATGGAACCCAATGACAAAATTGGGACTAGGACCTAGGTTTACTGACTCCTGCTTCAGTGCTCCTTCTATAATAACTCCTGAGAACCCTAATTTCAAAGATTTCTGAAGGATAAAGGAGGATAACGTTTTACAGGTATCATGAAGCAAGACTGATGTATCAGATAAAGTCAGAGGGAATTTGATATAGGGAATAATGAGTCCCACAGGTATTAGAGGACTGAAGAAGTAAAAAGAGAGGAACATAGTAACACAGAATCAGTAACTGCAGCTCTAATGCCTTGGGCGGGTGAGGGAACACAGAGGCTCGAAGGAGAAGGTCTCAGAGCAGGGACACAGGCCTCAAGAAGGGAGTGCTATCCAGCTGGTGCCAGGACTCCAGAGCTTGGAGGAAGGATCCAACTAGAGTGAACTGGGAGGCTGGAGGAAAGAGAGGCGTCTTACTCCTTCCAGTCTGTGGGGTTGTCCCTGTTTGCGTCACCCCAGCAGTGGCAACTGGTTCCATTTCTTCTCCACTCCTAGAACAAGGCTCATTATGCCTCCTACTGGCACAACCTAGCAGAGGAAGGACAATGTGGCTTTCAGCATCTCAGCAGGAATATCACAAAGCAGAGCATAAGAGTTAGTTTGGAGCTGAGGCAATACCTGTAACCAGTACACCACGTGACTCTCGGAATTGCTGTACATGTAAAAAGTGCCATTGCTTCCAGGATGTCCTGACTTGCAATGTTTTTTCCCATCAGGGATTTACAGCATCTGATGGTTTGTTGACATTTTTTTGGTTCCTGTTTTGTTTTCATACATTTTTTTTTTTTTTTTTTGAGTTGGAGTCTTACTCTGTCACCCAGGCTAGAGTGCAGTGGCACACTCACGGCCACTGCAGCCTTGACCTGCTGGGCTCAGGCAATCCTTCCGCCTCAGCCTTTCAAGTAGCTGGAACCACAGGCATGTGCTACCACACCTGGCTAATTTTTTGATTTATTGTAGAGATGAGGTCTCACCAAGGTGCCCAGGCTGTTCTTGAACCCCTGAGCTCAGGCAATCCTCTCACCTCTGCCGCCCAAAGTGCTGGGATTATAGGCATGAGCCACCGCACCTGGCTGTTTTCATACCTTTCATTCCTTTGACCTTCTTTTATTGAAGGTTAATTTCCTCATTCATGCCAGTGTCCATTTCATCATATATTTGTCACCACGTTTGCTTTTTATATTGAAAATACTCTTGGACACCAGTCTTGGGTCTCTAGGAAAGTAGGAACTGCTACTCCATGGTTTCTAGACTCATCAATCCTTGGTAACTGTACTTCAATCAATGTAAGACACCAACATTACAAAGTGAACCATTATTTTATATACCAATAAGAAAGGAAACTCATTTCCAATTAAACTATGGCGCATAGTCATTTATAATATTTGTTTTATACTTATTGAAAGAGCTTAGGCCATGCGCTGTGGCTCATACCTGTAATTCCAGCATTTTGGGAGGCAGAGGTGAGAGGATTACCTGAGCCCACGGGTTCAAGACCAGTCTGGGCAACTTGGAGAGACCTCATCTCTACAATAAATCAAAAAATTAGCTAGGCGTGGCAGTACACGCCTATAGTTCCAGCTACTTGGAAGGCTGAGGTGGAAGGCTCGCCTGAACCCAGCAGGTTGAGGTTGCAGTAACTGAGCATGCCACTGCACTCCAGCCTGGGCAACAGATTGAGACTCTGATTCAAAAAGAAAAAAAAAAATGTAATAGCTAATGTCTACTATGAGATTATTACAGGCCAAGTACTATGTAAAGGACTTTAGATGTATTATATAACAATACAATGCTTATTATATGCCTGAGGAATAGCAAATCAATAGTAATTTTTATTACTGCATCTTTTTTTTTTTTTTTTAGAAAGCAGGATTTATTGAGAGGACAGAAAAGCTCCCACAGTAGGAGGGGACCCAAAGGGGTTGCCCTATTATTATATCTTGTAAGCATATCACCAGCCTATCACCTACCTACATTTTAAAATATTGAGACAAGATTCACGTACCATGAAATCTACCCTTTAAGAAATATAATTCAGTAGATTTAAGTATTCAAAATTGTGCCATCACCACTATCTAATACCAATTTCGGAACATTTGCATCACTGGAAAATGAAAGCCCACACCTATTAGCGGTCTCTCTCAATCCCTCTCTAAGCCCCTGGGAATTCCTCATCTACTTTCTATCTCTATAGATTTGCCTAATCTGAACATTTCATATAAGTGGAATCATAGAATAGGTGCTATTTTGTGGCTGAATTCTTTCATTGGGCATAATTTTTAAGGCTCATCCATGTTGTCGCATACATCATGCCTCTATTCCTTTTTACAGTTGCATAATATTCCCACTGTATGGACGTGTCACACTTGTTTATCCAGTCATCCACTAATGAACATCTGGGTTGTTTCCCCTTCTCTGCTATTATGAATGCTATGAACTTTGTGCACAAGTTTTTGTACACACACGTGTCTTCAATTCTCTTGTGAAAATTGTAGAAATGCTGTGTCACAGGGTAAGTCTATGTTTAACTTTTTGAGGAAGCACCAAATTGTTTTCCAAAGTGGCTGCACTGTTTTATATCATTCTACTGTTTCTTGGCTTGTTTTTATTTTACACAGGCATTTTCTAAGTTTTTATGAAAAATAGTTGTCATTAACATTCAAAAATCTTTAATATGTATTACATTCCCATGGTACAAAATTAAGAAAGGTACAAAAGGGTATACAGTAAAAAGTTCTTCTCCCACCCTAAGTTCAGCCATCTAGGTCCTTCCTTAGGAATAATCAAATCAATGTTGTCAGTTTCTTCTTTATCTTTCCAAAGATATCCAAGGTGCATATATATATTATATATAGAGAGAGACTTTTTGCTATTATTTTTATAGAACTGGAAGCATACAATATACAGTTTTTCTTTTTGATATTTATTCCACATCAGTATATATAGATCCACTTCATTTATTTTATTTTATTTTTATTTATTGTAGAGATGAGGTCTCGCTGCCCAGGCGGGTCTCGAACCCGTGGGCTCAGGCAATCCACTCACCTCAGCCTCCCAAAGGTGTGGGATTACAGGCTGAGCCACCGAGCCCGGCTGATCCACTTCATTTAAAAAGAATAACTATGGGGTCAGGTGCAGTGGCTCAGGCTTACAATCCCAGCACTTTGGGAGGCCAAGGCAGGAGGACTGCTTGAGTCCAGGAGTTTGAGACCAGAATAAGAAACAAGTAACCTAATCAGCCCTCCCATGATGTTCCTGACACAGACCCTATCAACATGGCTACATTCATGTGACTAATCCACCCATCTGCCCTGCTGTTCATCATCCTGATGTCAGTACCTGTGCTTACCTGCCCCTTCTTGATGACGTGAAAAAGACCACTCAATCACCTTAACGACCTGTCCCTATCAAAGGGAAGATTTAAAAGCATTCAAACTCAAGCAACCATTTGCCATTGCTTTGCTAAGTTCTGGTCTGGCCATGCAGCTCTTTGAGCTATGGCTGCCATGCTTTTCTAGCTTTGGACTCCTCCCCTTCCTTGGGGAGGTGAAACATATTCTCTCTCTTCTCTCTCTCTCTCTCTCTCTCTCTCACACACACACACACACACACACACACACACACACACACACACACACACTTACTTTTTAGATAAACTATCTTTCCCAGGTTAACTTTTGTGCAATTCTTTGCATCTTTTGCGGGACACCAGATCACATATCAGGACCCCCCCCCCCCCCGACTAACCTTTTAGAGGCCCTGCTGGGATTCTGACCTAACAATTGCATTGGTACCTCTAGCCAGGCAGGGTGGCTCACGCCTGTAATCCCAGCACTTTGGAAGGTGGAGGCGAGAGGATTGCCTGAGTTCATTTTTAAATTTTTTTTTTAGTTGGAGTCTCACTCTGTTCCGCAGGCTGAAGTGCAGTAACATGCTACGGCTACCGCAGCCTCAACCTGCTGGGCTCAAGTGATCCCTCCACTTTAGCCTTCCAATTAGTTGGAACTTCAGGTGTGCACCACCTCACCCAGCTAATTTTTTTTTTTAATTATTGTAGAAACGAGGTCTCGCCATGTTGCCCAGGCTGGTCTTGAACCCATGGGCTGAGACAATCCTCTGGCATCTGCCTCCCGAAGTGCTGGGATTATAGGCTTGAGACACCACACCTGGACTGTGCTCATACAATTTAAACAGCTTCAATTCCACCTCCACACTATTTGACATATAAAGGTATAAGATTGAATAAAAATTTTGTTGAACTCTCCACCAAAAGAAAACTGGTTAAATACATCACAGTTGTCTTGTATCAAAAAATACTTTGCAAACCTCAAAAAAAAAAAAATAAGGTTGATTAAACAGTCATTGATACATGTACCAGACAGAGTCTTTAATTTACTGTCATTATTTACCTGTAACTCTAATATTATACAATGAGGGTGCATTTCTGTGATGAGAAAAAAATATATGAAAATTCATAAAGCAGCTGGGCGCAGCAGCTCATGCCTATAATCCCAGCACTTTGGGAAGCTGATGTGAGAGGACTTCCTGAGCCCATGGGTTCGAGACCAACCCAGGCAACTTAGTGAGCCCTCATCTCTACAAAAAATCAAAAAATTGGCCAGGTATGGTGGTGTTTGCCTGTAGTTCCAGCTACCTGGAAGGCTGAGACAGAAGGATCTCCTGAGCCCAGCAGGTCGAGGCTGTGGTAGCCGTAAGCATGCCACTGCAGTCCAGCCTGGGCTACAGAGTGAGACTCCAACTCAAAAAACCAGAAAATTCATAAAGTAATCTGCATCATATTTTGCTTGTAGTTATTCATATGATCAATCAGACAATAAATTTTATGGCCGGGTGCAGTGGCTCAAGCCTGTAATCCTAGCACTTTGGAAGGCAGAGGTGAGAGGATTGCCAGAGCTCAGGGGTTCGAGACCAGCCTGGGTAACTTGGCGAGACCTCGTCTCTACAATAAATCAAAAAAATTAGCTGGGCGTGGTGGCCTGTGCCTGTGGTTCTAGCTACTTGGAAGGCTGAGGTGGAAGGATCACCTGAGCCCAGCAGGTTGAGGTTGTGGTGACCGTGAGTGTGACACTGCACTCCAGCCTGGGCGACAGAGTGAGACTCCAACTCAAAAATAAATAAATAATTTTTAAAAGAAAAAAATTTATTTAGTGGCTGGGGAAGAAAAATCTAGCCGGGCTCGGTGGCTCATCCTAAGGAAGCAAATACTAAACTGCAGACAGTAACATGCTCCGATTTCATCTTGGACAGCTGCAGGAAGCCGCAGCATCTCACGAGACGAGCCCAGGGAGGCGAGACCAGGCCGGAGCACACGCCAGGAAGCAGCTGAACCAATCAGCGCCTTGGTTTCCGGGGGTCAAGTCTGCATAGAAAACATCTGCCCAGTCCGTTTCTACGGCGTTGTGACGCAGACACACTGCGACACCATGGGGTTATTAACATCGCTCGGCCTTCAAGGCTCCTAAAGGGACTTTCACAAACTCTTCGTCATCATCGGGCCAACCCACGGATGTGACGGGGACCAGCGACACCAGGCTTCTTCTGGCCGCTGTGTCAGGACACACGCTGACAGCATGGCTAACTTTCTGGGGGCTGTGGATGTCTGCGAGAAGCTGAAACTGCAGATCTACTCCCTAGGAAATTAAACCCACGCGCAGGCTCAAGAGCCTGTGTCTGCAGCCTCCGCGAGTTCGCGAGCCCTTAGGATCCTTGCGGGGCTTCGCCGGCCGCTCGCCCTCCACCCCGTCCCCGTCCCCGTCCCTCCTCCTTTCAGCCTCGGGGGAACACGCACCGAAACGAGCGGGACGCGCAGGTGATCCCCCTGCAGCCGGTTGAAGGCGGGGAACGTGCTCCAGGCGAGGAACCCGGCGCGCTCGGGTCCCAGCAGGGCCACGAGCAGCACCTGGTGCTGGAAGCGCACGGTCGGCTGCTCCTCGTAGCTGCTCCGCTTCAGCCAAAACCCTGAGTTAAAGAGGGCGGTGGGGAGGCGGTCAGGAGGGCCGGCCGGGCCGAGCCGGCCGCGGGGGGCTGCGCAGCACCTGGGCGGGGGTAGGCTCACCGTGGCTCCGGAAGGCCACCAGCAGCGGCGGGATGTACGTGAGCGCGGCGGCCAGGAGCAGGAACAGCGCGGCTTTGGAGCAGAGCCCAGCGCGGTAACCGCGCTCGACCGGGTGAGAGAACAGCTCGTAAAGCGCCATGGGCACCGCAGGCAGTCCGGCAGCGCGCCGGGACCCTGCCGCGATTCGGAAGGGACGACCAAGTTTGGCTTCTCCTGGTTGCCATCGCCTGGGTCTCCACGGCAACCGACGGCGCACGGAAAGGAACCAATAGCAAGGACGCAGCGCTGCAGCAGGGGCGGGGCTAGCGGAGGGCGGCGCCCGCCGGCGGGGGTCACTCACTGCTTACGCGTTGCGTGCGTTTCCTTAAGGGCTGAGGGGTCATTGGATGTTTCCACGGGCCAAAGTCGTAACCACCGTCTGTGTTAGCGTTTGTAGAAAATAAAACGTTCATAAAAGTTGACTTAAATACCTGTTTTCGTATCATCTAGTAACCTCCATTGTGGTTCATACTGAAGTCAAGTCCAACCAGTCATATAAACGTGGTCCTGGGCTAAGACCAAAGCTAGGTTCCCTTGTCTCCAAATTTTCTGTTGTTCCCACTGTGCTCCACAGCAGGACAGACACGGAAACAGGATACAGACCCCCTGGCTCTTCGAGGATAGAGGGAAACTACTACCAAGCTCTCTCCCACATGCTTAGTTACTCTGTATTGAGTACAAGCTTGGCTACCGGTTTTAGAGGAAGTTACGGTTCTCCCCCAAAGATTTTTACCATGAGGCTTCTCTCTTAATTCAATGCTTTCCCTCCCTAAACCAACATTTCGAACATGGCAGAAGGACTTAAAAAACAAAAACAAACAAAACTATGGACCACAGCCAAGTTCCTCATCAATAGGCCCTGACAGATCACATTGCAATGTCAGGGTTGTGCTCAGAGTGGAGTCCAGTAGTTAACGCTCCTACTTTGAAGGCAAGCTAGAAATGGCTTTTAGATGAAGAGAACAGCTGAGAGCCTAACAACAGAGAGGCCAGAACCTGCCTAATTGAGAAACTTATCCCCAGGTCCTTACCACAGTCCAAGATGACAATTGATGTCAGACATAAAATGCTTTTGATATATCACTGGGTTCAGTACTAGTCGTTCTTGCTTGAAAAATTTTCTGGATGACACCCCTCTCCTTTAAAAAAGTACGGCACTTACCCAGAAATGACTTAAGAATATTCTCCCCCCCCCCATTACGGTCTTGTTTTGTTGGGAAGGCTAGAGTGCAGTGGCTCGATCATAGCTCACTGCAGCCTTGAACTTCTGGGCTCAAGCAATTCTCCTGCGTCAGCCTGTTAAGTAGCTGGGACCACCTAGTAGCTTGAGCCACCATGCTCAGCATATAGCTCTTAAATACAGCAATTGTTAGGCTTAAATCTGTAGTATGATTATGACATTATAGTGTATGCTTTAAGTGAATGACTTTTGTTTATTTAAATAACCACTAAATTTAGGGTCTTCTAGATCTAATGTCTCCTGAGAGTAATTCTATCGTGAGGAAAAAGGTGTTTGTCTCCAAAACTAGTACTCTTTTTTTTTTTTTGAGTCAGAGTCTTATTCAGGGTCTCTCAAATCAGTTTAGAACTCTTCATGTTTTCTTTAAGGCTTTCCAACATTTTATTTACCTTGGGATTTATCTGTATTGCTCCCCAATTCCCTCTTCCAACACCAGCCTTTGTTTTTACCTGGAAAGGAAAATTTATCCACTGAAAAATGTACCCTTCTTTCTGCATCAAAGATTCACATTCTCTGTGAAGCCCTGCTAATTCCCACTTGGCTTTGTGTTGGCCCCTACTTTTCTTTTTTTTTTTTAAGTTGGAGTTTCACTCTGTCGCCCAGACTCGAGTGCAGTGGCCACTCCCGGCCACCGAAGCCTCGACCTGCTGGGCTCTGGCGATCCTTCCACCTCAGCCTTCCGAGTAGCCAGAATTACAGGTGCGCGCTACCACGCCCAGCTAATTTTTTGATTTATTGTAGAGATGAGGTCTCGCCTGCCCAGGCGGGTCTCGAACCCGCGGACTCAGGCAATCCACTCACCTCAGCCTCCCAAAAGGTGCAGGATAACAGGCTGAGCCACCGAGCCCAGCTGGCCCCTACTTTTCTAGCAGTGTGTCAGTATCCATGTCCACATACCTCTCTAACATTTGAAACACATCCCGTGTATACTATAGGTTTGTTAATGTGTACTTGCGTATATGTATTATCCAATTTATCTTCCTGACTCACCTTCTCAACTATCCATCCTCTCAGGGAAGGCATTCAGTGTCCTCAGAACATTCACTAGCTAAATATAATGACCCAATATGTAAAGGGGCTGCATATCATCAAGGTGGATAAGCCAATTAGAATGGTGAACTGGAAAAAGACACCAACAAATAGATAAGGATTGAAGACAGAGAGACACCACACATCATTGAGACTATCAGGAGACATGCCTGTGAGTTGGTGAGCCCTGGATTTTTCCCGAGAAGACTACCAAGCTTTTCTACATGCAAGATGATATACACATACCTTGGAGTAGGACACAATGACCAGTTCTGTAAAGGGAAGCAGGGATCTTGAGTCCAATTCCTAACTCTTCTTGATTCACCATCTGTGAGACAGTGAACAACCATCTTCATTCTTCATTGTTTCTTTCTTCTTTTTTTTTTTTTTGAGTTGGAGTCTCACTCTGTTGCCCAGGCTGAAGTGCAGTGGCAAGCTCACGGCCACTACAACTTCAACTTGCTGGGTTCAGGTGATTCTCCTCAGCCTTCCAAGTAGCTAGAACCACAGGCATGCGCCACCATGTCTTGTTGATTTTTTTTTTTTTTTTTGAGATGGAGTCTCACTCTGTCACCCCAGCTGGAGTGCAGTGGTACACTCACAGCCACTGCAGCCTCGACCTGATGGGTTTAGGCAATCCTTCCGCCTCGGCCTTCCGAGTAGCTGGAACTACAGACATGCACCACCACACCCGGCTAAACTTTTTGATTTATTGTAGAGACGAAGTCTCACCAAGTTGCCCAGGCTGGTCTCAAACACCTGAGCTCAGGCAATCCTCTCACCTCAGCCTCCCAAAGTGCTGGGATTATAGGCATAAGACACCGCACCTGGCCTTAATTTTTTGATTTATTGTAGAGACGAGGTCCCACTACGTTGCTCAGACTGGTCTCGAACCCCCAAGCTCAGGCAATTCTCTTACCTTCATCTCCCAAAGAGCTAGGAATACAGGCATGAGCCACTGTGCCTGGCTCATTGTTTAATTCTATCTGTAAAGTAGGTATTTTCATTTTTTCACCCACTGTCTAGCTAATCTCATCTAGTTCAATAGTTTTAATGACTTCTCTCTGAATCTGAGACTCAGAGAGCCATTCACCTACTCTACATCTTCACTCGAATGTGTCTCTTGTGCATTTCATACTTAGTATATCTAAAACCAAACTGAAAAGCCCAGACATCTTTGCCACTATACAATGCAAACTTGTAACCAAAAACTATTTGTACCCCCTATAGCTACTGAAATAAATAAAGATAAAATAAAATAAAACAAAACTCTTAGCCTGGGCAACGTAGTGAAACCTTATCTCTACAAAAAATAGAAAAAATTAGCCAGGTGTGGTAGAGTACACCCATAATCCCAGTTACTTGGGAGCCTGAGGCAGGAGGATAGCTTGAGTTCAGAAGTTTGAGGCTGTAATGAACTATGATTGAGCTGCTGTATTCCAGTCTAGGTGACAAGAGGCCCTGTCTTTAAATAAATAAATAAATAAATAAATAGAATCAAATTCTTAATTCTTACTCCCCAAGCTGGCCTCATCCTATTTCAGTAAATGGCAATTCCATTCTTTCAAAAACCTTGACTTTGATGTGTCCCACATGTCTCATATCTAATCTATCAGCAGATTTCACCCACTCTACCTTCCAGATATATCCAGAATACAACTGCTTTTGGTCACTTCCAGAGACACCATCTTGGCTTAAGCCAACACTATCTTTCCCCAGGATTATCACAATAGCCTCTTAACTATTTCCCTGCTTCCACCCTCAAGTGCTACAGTCTACCAAAGGTAGGCTGATTTCTTAGAACAGAAAGTCAGATTGCATTACATCTTTGCTTAAAAACCCTACATTGGGCCAGGTGCAGTGGCTCAAGCTTGTAATCCCAGCACTTTAGGAAGCCAAAGCGGGAGGACTGCCTGAGCCCAGGGGTTTGAGACCAGCCTGGGCAACTTGGTGAGACCTCCTCTCTACAATAAATCAAAAAAATTAGCCAGGTGTGGTAGTGTGTGCCTGTAGTTTCAGCTACTTGGAAGGCTGAGGCGGAAAGATTGCCTGAGCCCAGCAAGTCAAGGCTGCGGTGGCCCTGAGCATGCCACTACACTCCAGCCTGGGCAACAGGGTGAGGCTCCAACTCCAAACAAACAAGCAAACAAACAGAAGCCTTACACTGACTTATCACCTAATTCTAAATAAAATCCAAAGTTCTTCACATAGAATTCAAAACTCAGGCACTCCTCTGGGTCCCCTCCCACTGTGGGGGTTTTTCTGTCCTCTCAATAATCCTGCTTTCTCAAAAAAAAAAAAAAAAAAAAATTCAAAACTCAACACAGTTTTGTTCTAAGTTACTTTGCACTTATCTCCTAATACACTCCCCCCTTGTTTATTCAGCTCGAGCAACAGAGGTTCCTTGCTCTTCCAAGCATATGCCAACCACTTTATCTTATTAGCATTCCACCCTGCCATCACTTGCTAGTCACCTACCCAGCCTTATTTTTTACATAGCACCAATTATTACCTGGCATATATTTTTTTGTCCTGTGTCCCCAGAATGCAAATTCTATGAGAGCAGCGGTGTTCTGTCTTGTTCACTGTTTTTCCTTTCTCTTGTATGCAACAACACTAATCTCTAAGTCTGAAATTCAAAGGATTTTTCACTTTGTTAAAAATAAACAGAAACCTATTCCAGTTGTTCAGGCAGACAATCTTAAAATAACAAAAATACTTTTAGAGTGAAACCAGATTCCACAGCATCATCAGGAATGTCAACTGTAGGAAATGATGAATGGTAATATTCAAGCATACAGGCCTTACAGGTGCATCAGAATCACAAGCATGTGGTAGGGTTCGTGTGCCCAATTAAGTGAATATTCTTGTTGCATGTTCACCAGCTCATAAACAGATGGTGGCTTAGACCAGACTGCCTTGATGACTCTGATTGGAAGAAAGGAAATACATCACTGATTGGAAAACCTCAAGGCATATGCCCTGGCAGGTGACACACACACAGTCCAGGGAGTGATTGCTTAACCACTGCCAAATAAGGAAACCCATCTCATGACTAGCTCTTAGGGGAATTCTCCAAGCCTAACAGTCACCTCTGACTCCTCTGCCAGTTAAGGTCAAGGGGTCTCTTTGTGAACAGTGATGTTACACTCCTCAAGTGTGCATTTGTCATATCTTTTTGTAAATGCTTATTCAAATATTTATTCATGAATAAAGGAGGGAAATGGGATTTGTTTCCATTCTATTTCTAGGACCAAGGCCACCTATTATGGCTGTCCCTAATACTGGACCTTTGGGTTGTCACCAGTGCCCTTTCCCACACAGTGCCCGCAAACTATCAGCCCCTCACATTGAACACCCAATCTGTCACTACTCCAAACAATACTCCCCAAACTGTCAACACTCTCAACAGCCCCCTTGCCATAGCCAACCACTAGCGACCCCTCTGTCATTGATATCCCCAAATACCGTTTTTGTTACCAATGTCCCAGTTTTCCCCCCATGAACCGCTCTCTATAAGAGCCCTAAAGTATCAGCCACACCCCCAAACAGCCCTCTATAAGAGCCCTATGCTATCGATCCCTTCTCGTCATCAACGCCCCGAGACCCCACTTCTGTCACCAATTCTCTGAACATTCCGTCCCCGAGTTTTCACTACCTCTCACAGACGCCCTGTAACCAACGACACACTCGCTACAATTCTCGGCCCCGCCCCTTTACGTGCGGCCCCGCCCCTTGGCGCGCCGACCAGGCGAGTGGCGCCGGAAGCCCCGCCCCCGGCCGGTTGCTAGGCTCCGGTAGACGGAAGTCCCGCCTGCCGTGTAGTCGCCGTCGCCGCTGCCGCTGCCGTCGTTGTTGTTGTGGTCGGTGCGCTGAGCTCCGCGGCTCCGAGAGCCGGCTCCGTCGCCTCCCTGCCGCCGCCATGAAGTGGATGTTCAAGGAGGACCACTCGCTGGGTAAACACTCGGCGGCCAGCTGGGCCGCTGGGGGCCGGGGCGGCGGGTGGGCCCCCTCCCCCACTCGGGCTGTCCTGGGCCGGGCCGGGCGGGGCGGATGCTGCGCCCCGGGCTCAGGTCGCCGAGGCCCGGTGATGTCACAGACGGCCTCCCACTGACCCCGTGTCGCCCGCCGAGGCCCCTCTGGGAGCTAGGGGTCAGAGGACTGTGGCCGCGGGGACGCCGGAACGAGGGCTCGGGGTGTGCGCAGGGCGCCGGGGGAGAAGGGCGGGGAACCTGGGAACCGATCGGTGGGCAGGCGCTGCCGTCAGCCCTGTGTGTTTCTCCCACAGAACACAGATGCGTGGAATCCGCGAAGATCCGAGCGAAATATCCAGACCGGGTTCCGGTGAGTGTTTGGATTATTCGCCGTCTCACCTCGCTGTCACCCCTGTCGTGGGGGACCCGTGATAGGGCCATAGACCATTCAACAGTTGGCAAGTTTCGGTTTCAGTCCCAGTTATAGTAGCATACGGGCCGGGACTTGTTGGGGCCACCGAGGACCGGGGCGTGAGGGGCCCGAGCTGGTGCTGTTCAGGGTGCCTCAGTGCTGAATCTCCCGATCTAGGCCAGCCAGCCGCCTGCAGCCTCCGGCTCCCTGGCCAATTATGTAAGGAACGATGTTCTAGGACAGGGCAACAAGTCACTTTTGGGAACGGTGGTGGAGGGAGACTGTTACTTTGGTCTTGGAAGTGGTACTTTAGTCTCGGGACGTTCATGTTTTACTTTGAGCCTCTGTCTTTGCCCACCTTCTAGCTCCCTTTGCTCACCCTGACCTTGTCATCTTTGCCTGACCAAAAAAATGCAAAAAGCTGCTGAAAACCCCTTCTGCGGTGTTTTCCCCTTCATCAGTAATAAACATGAGCCTATATTTCTTCCATGGGGGTGGAGAGAGTTTTGTATTCCTTATTGATTTTTTTAAAGGCCATCAAGACCTGCCGTTGTAGCTTTTTGCTTGTGAGCGGTTTTGGGGGGAAGAAGCAGGAAGGGCAAATTTGAAATCTGTTCAGAGAAAAGCAACAGGCCAAAGGAAGAGCTTGGCTCTTGGCTGGCTGGAATTGTCAGGCATTCCCGTAGTCCATCCTTTCTTGTCTCCTGTGTTCCTTGGGATCTTAATTCCTTTATAGTGTAAAGGTGGGTCCGTTCTGGGGTCCTGAAGTAACAGGCTATAGATGAAACCCTCACCAGATAGCGTCAGGTCTGCCCAGATAAAATGTTGAAAAGCGTAATTGTAAGGGCTGTGTTCTCTTACATAATTGACCACAGAAAAGCACTTACTGCTTCCCTGTAACACGTTTATATCAATTCTTAACCTCCAGAGTGTGTGGTTTATTAAACCAGGGACACATTCTCTCATGCTCTGCTGTTTTTCACCTCTCTCTTTGCCGACACACTGTTCATCAGCTCTCAGCAGTGTGAGACCAGAGCCTCACTTTGGGAAGTTTAATCCTGACCTCTCTTTACTTTCCTAGGTGATTGTGGAAAAGGTCTCAGGCTCTCAAATTGTTGACATTGACAAACGGAAGTACTTGGTTCCATCTGATATCACTGTGGCTCAGTTCATGTGGATCATCAGGAAAAGGATCCAGCTTCCTTCTGAAAAGGCTATCTTCCTGTTTGTGGATAAGACAGTCCCACAGTCCAGGTGAGAGGTGTTTACTAGATGGGCCCTCTGCTAGCAGACATCTACTTGGCTGCTTGTAGAATTCAAAACTTTGGAGACCTGAAAACTCTTAGAGGTCCTACCTGGAAATCTAGATTTTGTGCTCCCTGATGTCAGGGGTTCCAGGAAAATAAGAAAGGGCTGCATGGTGGGTATGGTGACTCACGCCTATAATCCCAGCACTTTGGGAGGCTGAGGTTGGAGAATTGCTTGAGTCCAGGAGTTCGAGACCAGCCTGAGCAACATAGTGAGACTTTGTCTCTCTTGAAAAATAAATAAATAAGCTTAAAAATAAAAAACTGGCTGCGATACATGGGAATGCACTTTGGATTAAGAAAATAGAATAAGGCCTGGATTTTTTTTTTAAATGAAACTCAGCCAAATACCTCCAAGAATTCTTTAAAACAGTTGAGGACTTATTTATGTTTAAGCCATAGATAGGCCTGAGGCTTTTCTCCAAATTATCCACAAAATCAGTCCTGTCACTCTCCATCAAGAGATTGTGGCCGTGCTGAGGCCTCACTTGAGTTAATCATCCTGTTTGCTTTGCGTGCTCTCCAAACCCAGTCAGCTCTTTGCCATCGTGAGAGTCTGTAGCTGTCTGATCCTCAAGTCTGATAAAATGGCTGCTGTACAGCAGAGGGCTCTGAGGTCTCTTTACAGACTTATTCTTCCCTTGGTTCCACCTGCTTTGACTATCAGACTGTTGTGCTGTCTGAATTCCTTGGGGCCTGAATGGAGGCATGGGTATTAGAATTCTCTTCTTCTGTGTATTTAACAGCCCAGCCTTAGTCACCTCTAGAAAGAGAAAAATGGACTGGCTCTGCCTAAACCCCTGGCAAAGAGACCACAGACCTCAGAGACCTCGGTCCTTTGCTGCCCGAGCCTCTCCCCTAAGTGTGAGTTCCTGGCCACATCTTATCGTAGTGACCAAACTAGGTTTCATTTACCTCCCAAAAGAGATTCTAAAAGCCAAGGCTTTTAGAAGCCCTGGGAACTACCCTGAATTTGCCAAAATAGGTTCCTGTTGAAAATTCCATAAAGCTCCAGAAGAGGCCTATGCCAAATTCCAGATCTCATTTCTATTAAATGTAGAAAGCTCTGGTTATTTTTTTGTCTAATTTTCTCTTACCCAGTCTCTACCATCTCTGCTTCCTGGTGTTTAGTAGGGAGGTAGGGCAGCTGGGGAGTAGAAACTCCTTCCCCCCCCTTTTTTTTGAGGCAGGGTCTCACTCTGTTGCCCAGACTGGAGGGCAGTGGCCTAGGACCACAGCTCACCACAGCCTTGACCTTCTGGGCTCAAGGCAATTCTTCCATCTCAGCCTCTCTAGTAGCTAGGGCTACAGGTGCGCTTCACCCACTTTGGAAGCTCCTTCCCTAAGGACAGTGTCTGGCCTGAGGAAAAAGGCCAGGGCTTGGTCACTGGGTGCAGGCTTAGAAAGCTGTGGTGTTGCCAGGGGTGTTTTTGTCACCCCTGGGGCTCCTTCTGCCTTCCTTCTCAGGCCTCTGGGCAGTGTTGCTAGGTGTATTCTTCACTAGCGGAGGAAGCCTTGGGCATCTTGTGGTCACGCTGAGCTTCCCTTAAGGTGGTGGGGAGGTAAATCTTGTCATACCACCTGCAACTTTTTCAGATCCTTGGTGATCCCGTGTTTCCTCCTTCCTGGAGATGGCTGCTTAGTGGGAGGAAGTAAGTGACTAGGACCTATGGCATTGAGTTTAATTTCCTCCATTCTGATCCTCTGGTACTTCTTGAAGGAAATGAAGCAGGCTTCTGGAGACCTTAAGGTTACTCTGATGGCTCCACAGTAATCTAGGAATTAAAATGGCTGCAGGCCTTACCAGCTGCCCCCTCTCCTATTACGACTGAGATATAAATGCAATTGGAAATGAAACGTGATTCTTAGAGCAGCAGGGGCTGCTTCAAGGCTATTTTCCTCCAGGTGCTATTTGCCTTTCCAATCTGGTAAGACTCCACCTTAAAGTAGATTACACCAGTGACCCAAGTCAGGCTTTTAGGACAAAGTAACCAGCTTCCCAGATCCTGACCCTTCAGGATTTAGAGGGTCATCAGCCAGGACCCTTCTGCCAGGGCTTTCAGCACTTTTGGCTCCAGTTAATGACTTCTCACCTCACACTTGGTGCAACTGTTCTTTGTTCATTTGGGAGTTTTATTTTTAAAAACAAATTTGTTTATAAACAAAAGGGGCATGTGACATCCTTGGGCTTTATGCAATTGCTAATTACCCCATAGCAACACAAACAAAAGTGCCAGAGTCTTGTTCCTAAAGCTGCCTGTGACTCAGCTTCACCATCTCTTCCCCAAGGCAGCTTAGCAGCCTCTTCCTCAACTCTTTCAACCTCTAGGGAAGCTTGGAGCCTCCCTGAACCTTCACGCAGTGCTTGCAGGCTTCAAAAAGAGGGGCCTGGGAAACCAGAGCAGAGGAAGAATGATCCAGGCCTGCAGGCGCCCTCCCCTCCCTGTAAAGGAGTGGTCTGCACAAGGATCAGTTATGCCTGAGGCTGAACAGGAGTAACTTCAGTTATTTCTGCCTTGGAGTGGAACATAAGCGATTATTACTATGTCAAGTGCCATGATTATTATTTAGTTAGTATTAAATACTGATTCTAGAAATAGAGGCAAGTCCCTAAGAGTTTTACTTCCTAAATTCTTTTCTGAGTTCTCGTTTCTTTTAAGACAAGGAGAATCTCAGTTGCCTTTTCCCGTTTAGCATTGGAAAGTTGAGTTCTTTACCTTGGTGCCTGCATTGAGAATCGGGCCAAAAACAGAAGGGGAACTATACCTTAGTGCAGGCAGAACTTGAGAAAGAACATCAGTATACAAGTTTCAGTCATGGCCTTAGAGGAGAACCAGATTTGGCAGTGAATGGTTTTGATCTTTGTTTAGAACACAGACAAGAATCTTGGTAATCCCCTGTTTAAAATAGAAACAGGAGTATATTATTAAATAAAATATCTCTAAGATATAATTTGAGCCGGGCTCGGTGGCTCAGCCTGTAATCCCGCGCCTTTGGGAGGCTGAAGTGAGTGGATTGCTTGAGCCCGCGGGTTCGAGACCCACCTGGGCAGTGAGACCTCATCTCTACAATAAATCAAAAAATCAGCCGGGCGTGGTAGCGCATGTCTGTAATTCCAGCTACTTGGAAGGCTGAGGCAGAAGGATTGCCGGAGCCCAGCAGGTGGAGGCTGCGGTGACCGGGAGCGGCCACTGCACTCCAGTCTGGGCGACAGAGTGAGATTCCAACGCCAAAAAAAAAAAAAAAAAAAGGATTTAAACATCAAAGGCAAACCTGAAAACTGTTAAAAGACATTATTTGAAACTTATGACCTCCACAGAGGGAAAGATGTTTTAAACAAGATGCAGAAAGCATTAATTAAAAGATTGAAATTGCTGGGCTCGGTGGCTCAGCCTGTAATCCCATGCCTTTGGGAGGCTGAGGTTAGTGGATTGCCGGAGCCCGCGGGTTCAAGACCCGCCTGGGCAGCGAGACCTCATCTCTACAATAAATCAAAAAATCAGCCGGATGTGGTGGTGCATGCCTGTAGTTCCGGCTACTTGGAAGGCTGAGGCGGAAGGATCGCCGGAGTCCAGCAGGTCGAGGCTGCGGTGGCCAGGAGTGGCCACTGCACTCCAGTCTGGGCGACAGAGTGAGACTCCAACTCAAAAAAAAAAAAAAAAAAAGATATAATTTGACACTGGGAAACCTGTGCTGTAAGATTATGGTGTTCAGTTCCTTCTGGATCTTTTTTTTTTTTTTTTTCTGGACTTAAAGAGGTCTTAAGTAAAAGGAAGTTGTAATGTCTTGCAGTCCATTCATTCATTATTTGGAAATATGCTAACATTAGCAGCCAGGCATGGTGGCTCACGCCTGTAATCCCAGCACTTTGGGAGGCTGAGGTGAGAGAATTGCTTGAGCCCAGGGGTTTGAGATCAGCCTGGGCAAATTGGCGAGCCCTCGTCTCTATAATAAATTTAAAAAATTAGTTGTGCATGGTGGCGTGTACCTGTAGTTCCTGTTACTTGGAAGGCTGAGGTGGCTGTGAGCATGCCACTGCACTCCAACCTAGGCAACAAGGTGAGACTCTAATTAAAAAACAAAACAAACAAAAAAAACCTCTTCTGATCATTTCTGGGCAAATACCTCTTTAAGAACAGTATTTATTTTTATCAGAAAAACCTGATATAAAGGAAAAACAATAGGTAATCTAATCTTATGCTTTCCTCTGAACCAATAGGTAATCTTTATATTTTGGAATTTTGGGGAGCCTTCAGGGTCTTACTTTCACTTTGAGGCCATTGCTGTCCAGGATCCACAGTAGTGGTCATTGCCCCCTACCATGGAAAAATGACAAGCACAGGTCCAGTGGAAGCACATGGCTCCAAAACAGATGGGTGGCCAGGTGTGTTCATCACTCCAGCCAATTCATGAGTCAGGCTAGATCTCACAGTCTCCTTGACCTGCCCTTGGCCCAGGGTGAAGGCAGGTTCTATAGAGACTGGGCATCCGCACAGTTCTGGGTCATGCGCCCCAAATTTATAGGGCTGTTGAGTTGTATAAAACTAATATTTGCCCTTAACAGCATGGTCATTCTTGGCTGCGGATCCTGCTGAAACTCTTCTTAATTATTGAATAGTTTCTCCACTAGAGAAGTAGTTTTGCCTGGCTCTACTACATGACCCTGAATGGAGTGGGGGACAGGGCTTTAGGGGCAATTCACTTTCATTTCACTCAGTACTTAAGGATCCCACTTCACCCTAGATTGACTCTGACTTGAATCGGCCGTGGGCTTTTTTCATTTCTTTCCTTGTCAGACTCAGAGCTAGGAAGGTGGCAGTGCTTCTGGCACCCAGGGCAGCATCCTTCTCAGATGAGTGCATGTGGCACTTGATGTCACAGCAGTGTGCATTAGTGTTAGGGTGGAGGCTGTCTTCGAATGTTTTCTACAGCCACCTCCCATAACAGGTAGGAAGCCTTGGCCCTGCAGTGCTGCTTATGAGTTGTCAGGCCATCAGTGAGCCTGTGCAGCTGAGGCGCGCAGGTGCATTAGAGCTGCCTCTCTGCTTCAGGATCCTCAGGCATCCCAGCAGTGGCCTGTTCATTGCTGTGTAACTCAGGCCTCTGAATTCTGCGAGAAGCCCATCTTCTCAGACATTTATGGAATGTGTCCTAATCTGACACATCAGCCTTCTGCAAATAGACTGCCTGCTGATGGTGGTCCTACTTTGCTCCCCTGCACTTCCATTTGAATATCCTTTTAATGAGACTTAAAAAGTTGACTTAATTTTTTTAACTCTGTGGCCCAGCTCTTTTTGGCTCTAGGCCAGTCATTCTGACTCTGCATATATGTGTCCCAGTCCCATAAGGACTATTTTCAAATCATCAGACTGTACAGATGTGCCGGTTTTGTTTCATGGCAACAGTGAACCCTCACAACTAGGCATGTGTTCACCATTGAGCATTGTCAGTTATCAAGTTCCTTGCCCAAAGGGTATCCTGACTGGGAGGACACGGTGCTGCTGCCAACTAAGTAATGTTCCACAGGGGGCTGTGGAAACAGAAAAGAGCAGTGTTGCACTCTTTAAGTCTCGTTAGGCACAGCCATCTGGTTATCAAATGGCAGGATCTGGAGGAGAGTGCCCTAAGACCTTGCTGCTTGGCATGTGGCTCAGAGACTGGCAGCGCTACTTTTATGTGGGAACTGATGTCTGATGATTGGTTCAGATGTTTGTATGAGGACTATTCTAAGGAATTTCTTTGCAGAAGACACAAGGACTGTAATGTTAGATCATTAGAACAGAACAGATCTAGCCATCTGGTCACTTGGAGGTAGCAAAACATGGTAGTAAAAATGTCTCCTGGTTTTGTGACCCAGAGTGAATTATTTAGTCTCTCCTGTGCCTCAGTTTTCTTATCTATGAACCATGGATTATGATAATGTTTACCTCATAAGACTGTTGCCAGGATAAAGTCAGTACATGCAATGTACTTAGTACAGTGCTTGACACTTAAGTGTTGCTAATATTATGAGGATTTGTACTATCAGCTTCTATAGCTGCTAGGGCACTGCTTAAACAAATTGATAAGTCAAGTTGTACCTAAAAGACAATGGAATCTAAAGCCAGAAAGGAATGAAAGCCACACGACGGCGGACCTCCTGCCCTGCCAGAAGACAGGCTCAGAGTCTCAGGGCCTGCCTTCGACAGCAGTAGCCCAGTGGTCACTGTTCACCGTGGCAGCACACAGAGGGCTGGGAGTGGGCCGCTGGTGTTGCTAAAGTTTCTCAAGCATTTCTGATTTCGCAGCGGGAGTTAGAGTCTTTGCACGAGGGCTTCTCACTTGCTAGAAAAGAGCAGAACTTAGTCTGGAACCAAACCTGACAAAGGCACCATGGGGTGACTGTCTCTGACTTGCCTACAATGCCTGCGACTACATCTAAACACATGTGGTAAGGGCTTGGGAAGATATTACTAAGGGTGTCATCAAGGCCACCCTGGACACTTGCACCAGGTAGGGTAAAGAGAATTGTGGCGATAGCTGTAGTGTTTTCCCTTTAGCCTCGTTCTAAGAGTCTCAGAGAAAAGCAGGGTTTTTGTGGGCATTCCCAGTCCCAGGGTGAAAATCTTGGGAGACTCAGCTACATGTTCAAGCCCTTCTGCTAGTTGCTGGCTTTTCACTCCATTTCCTGGCTTGTCACTCTATTTCCTAATCACGTGGCTCTTAAAAATGACTCGTTCCCACTCCCAAAAAAAGGATAGCACTTCTCTTCTGGCTATACATGGAATCATCTCAGGCATTTCAAAATACATTGATGGCTGGGGTCCACCATCCAGAGATTCTGATTCAGTTGGTTTGGAGTAGGGCTTGGGCATAGAGAAGTTTTTAAAGCTTCTCAGTGATTCTGATGTGCAGCCAGGGTTGAGACCCCCTGCTGTAGGTGTTGTCATGAGCAAGGGTTCCTCCCTCCACCCCCTAAGTCCTCACATGCTCTAGGGCAGTACTGTCAATAGAAATGGCATACGAGTAATCCCAGCACTTTGGGAAACTGTGGCAGGAGGATTGCTTGAAGATAAGCCTGGTCACCAAAGAGAGACTGTCTCTCCAAAAAGAAAAAAATTAGCCAGGTATTGTGGTGTACGTCTAATCCTTTGGAGGCTGAGGCCAGAGGATCACTTGAGCCCAGGAGTTTGAGGCTGCAGTGAGCTATGATCATGCCACTGTGCTCTAGCCTGGGCAACAAAGTGAGACCTTGTATCTACAAAAAGAAGTAGCATATGAGCCACATGTGTGATTTTAAATTTTTCTAGTAGCCACATTAAAAAAGTAAAAACAGGCCGGGCTTAGTGGCTCAGCCTGTAATCTCGTGCTTTGGGAGGCCGAGGTGAATGAATTGCCTGAGCCCGTGGGTTCGTGACCCACCTGGGCAACTTGGCGAGACCTCATCTCTACAATAAAAGTCAAAAAATTAG
>NW_007253919.1:390706-441473 GCF_000164805.1 Carlito syrichta
GACTGGAGTGCAGTGGCCGCTCCCAGCCACCGCAGCCTCAACCTGCTGGGCTCCGGCGATCCTTCCACCTCAGCCTTCCGTGTAGCTGGAACTACAGGTGTGCGCTACCACGCCCGGCTAATTTTTGATTTATTGTAGAGATGAGGTCTCGCCAGGTTGCCCAGGCGGGTCTCAAACTCGTGGGCTCAGGCAATCCACTCACCTCAGTCTCCCAAAGGCGCGGGATTACAGGCTGAGCCACCGAGACCGGCTCCAGGCTGGTCTTAAACCTGTGGGCTCAGGCAATCCCTTTACCTCGGCCTCCCAGAGTGCTGGGATTACAGACTTGAGCTACAGTGCCCAGCCAAAATTAATTTTAATAATATATTTTACTTAATCCGGTGTATCCAACATTTTTAAAATTTTATTTTATTTTTTTTCTTGGTTTTTTTTTTTTGAGTTGGGAGTCTTACTGTATCGCCCAGGCTGGAGTGCAGTGGCACGCTCATGGCCACCCCAGTGTTGACCTGCTGGGCTCCAGCAATCCTCCTGCCTCAGTCTTCCAAGTAGCCGGAACTACAAGTGCGCACTACCATGCCCGGCTAATTTTTTTATTTATTGTAGAGATGAGGACTCACCAAGTTGCCGGGGCTGATCTTGAACCCACAGGCTCAGGCAATGCACTCGTCTCAGTCTCCCAAAGTGCTGGGATTACAGGCTGAGCCACTGAACCCGGCCGAGTATATCTAAAATTTTGTTTCAACATGTAATCAAAATTGAGATATTTTACTTCATCTTCTTAGGAAGTCTGAAATCTGTTTGTTTTGCATTCTCAGCACAGAGGAGCTACATTTCAAGTGCTCAGTGTAGCTAGTGGCTACTGTCTACTGTCTGGGACAGCAGCGATACAGGATATTTCAATCATAGCAAAAAGTTCTACTGAACAGTGCTGTTCCAGACAGTCCTTATTTTACAAATTCCAGGTTAAGAGATCCTCACAGGGAGCATCATTTTTATTGTACAAGGTGCCGATGACATGCCATTTTATATTCATACTCAGCCTACCCCCTCATTGTTACTTAATAATTCCATCTACCCACACAGCTACACGAGTTAAGCTGGCAAATGAGGCAGGAAGAATAGGAATGGAAAAAGACTCCCCCTTTATAAACTCGGAGCAAAGCCGTGGACAGGGCAGTCATTGCTTCACCACCTTGGAGGCCTGGACCTCTCGTTATCTCCCCAATTGGCCTGGGTTTGCTGAGTCCCATATTTAAGCAGGATCTGTAATGCCCTGCCTAGGCTAGTGACCTCAGATGTCTCTGACTGAGCATCTAAACTGCTTATTCTGTTTGACCCCCCTACACATGGTCACGTTGTGCCTCCTGCTCATCTCAGATAGTACAGTCGCGGGACAGTTTGCATAGGAGTTCCAAGTGTTACTAGTCTTACTCTGGAGCGGGTCCAACTCAGTTTCATGGCAGAGAACTAGACAGGTCTCCTCCACTGCAGCCTGTTTTACAGCTTAGGGAAAGCCAGCTTTCCTACCCACACACATTTAGTTTGAAGAATATCTATTTTGGGAGGTTGAGCAGGATTCTTTGGATCCCAGATATAAGAGCTTTTTTATATCTGGTGAGAGCTTTTTGCATTATGTGTGATGCAGATACAGATCTCTGGGACACAGAGGTGTTGGCCAGAGAGCTTCCCCAAGAATGAACCCACTTGTACCTATCATGTTAAATATGAATGATAAATCTTCAAATAAACCAGCCTGAAGGAGAAGACAGCCCCCAAAGTACTCTTCCTTACCAGGGTCCTTCACCACAGGGATGGGCCTCTTAGGTTCTTGATTTTGCTTGGTTTTTTTTCTTGCCCTTGGCATTGACCAGGCATTCATGTGCTAACCAGCAGAGCCCACTCAAGTAGCTGGCGTCTTTAAAGGATTTATTTGTGACGATGTCAAATGGCCTTGCCTTCAGGAAGACCTAATTTATCTCAATTTTTTTTCATGGCTCCTTTTCCCTTCTGTAAAACAGAATTGTAGGCATACCTGAATTATTTTTACTACCTACCAGAAGGGTCAGGTTCCTTATGTTCAGGCCATCCTTTTTCTCCTGACACTTGGACTCCAATTTTCAATGATGTTTTTTGTTTTTCTCTTTCAAGCCTAACTATGGGACAGCTTTACGAGAAGGAAAAAGATGAAGATGGATTCTTGTATGTGGCCTACAGCGGAGAGAACACTTTTGGCTTCTGAGGGCCATTGCTGGGCTAGGTGCACCGTTCCTGCTTGTGTATCTTGTAAATAGCCGGCCATTTTCAGTTATTTTACCAGAACCTCTTCACATAGACCTGTTAGTGCATTTGTAACTGGATTTATTTCTTAATATATTGGAGGGTTTTGTTTCCTTAGACTAGTAAATTATCATACAGAGTTTTATTTTAAATTTTTTTCTTTTTGTGCACTGTCCTCTTGGCTATATTCTCCAGGGAACTTGTTCTTCTGGAAGTCATATTTACTGAAGATATTTCCATATTGAAGTGAGGTAGGTGCGGTATTAAAGTGAAAGGAAAGGAAATGATGCATTTATTCTGGATTATGTTTGAAGTGTTAGATGGCTAAGTATTCAAAGCATCCAAATTAAATCCTTAGCAATCAGAACACTTGCTTCACTAGATTTTGCCAACTGCCAATCATGTTGGACTGAGCTAATCTGTTCCTCTTTCTGAAACTAAGATAAATAATTAACAATAAAATTTCCTCTTATGAAGACATTCAGTGTGACCATGTCCTTTATTCACCTTCATTTGAATGAGTCAGAAAAGTGGCTTCTACATCAGCTAGGCCAGGAGGAGGGCTTCTAGAGGTCATGGCAGCACAGCCTGGGACAGGAAGCAGTGGCCAGTGTCATGACCTCCAGAGGAATATTGTTTTGAATAGTTACTATATTCACATGGCTCAGATATCAGAACAATATAAAAAGGTATGCATGAGAAGCCTGGCCCCCACCTGATCACCTCTGCCCTTTATGGGAAACTACTTCTATTGGCTTGTTTCTTCTCAGAATTTGTTTTTAGAAGGATAATGAAACATGAATACATATTCTTATGTTGTCCACAAACAGAAACAAAACATACTTTCATATACATCAGTTTTTTCATTAACATCCTAGTGATCTTTCTATATCAGTTCCATACATGCATCCTATTCTGTGTACCTGCATTCTCTTAAGGTACTTCTCTTTAATTCCTTCTTAAAAACCAAGATGAGGTTTATCCAGACCCATGAGTTTCATAATTTCTCACAAATGAGTGCAGATACGTAGGCTTGCCAAGACATAAATGCATCTGAGAGGAAATGCTTATTTACCTTCCTTGTCTTCAACAGATGTACTTACTGTGCTGGCAGCTAGAGTGCTACACAGACAAGAATAAAGAAACCAGACATCACTCGACATCTAAGAACACGTAGTTAAAGGGAAGAAACAAAGATCTTTAGCTTTATCTTTACCAAATTGTATGAGCAGCCCATCAAAGTGCTCTACTGATGTTGCTTCCCAGTTGGGATCAGAGGAAGCATTCTTAACTTGATGTAAGCATCTTGTGGGTCTTTCCCATACTTGACCTATAAAATCTATGTTCCAGCTGGGTGCAGTGGCTCACGCCTGTAATTCCAGCACTTTGGGAGGCAGAGGCAAGAGGACTGCCTGAGCCCACAGGTCCAAGACCAGCCTGGGCAACTTGGCAAGATCATCTTTACAATAAATTTAAAATAAACTAGCTGGGTGTGGTGATGCATGCCTGTAGTTTCAGCTACTTGGAAGGTTGAGGCGGAAGGATCAACTGAGTCCAGCAGGTTGAGGATGTGGTGGTGGCGAGTGTGCCACTGTACTCCAGCCTGGGCGACAGAGTGAGACTCCTACACACACACACAAAAAGTGTTCCTTTCTGCTGGCAGTTTCAAGCTGATAGAAACTGACCTCAGAGTGAGCAAGGTCAAGGCAAGGAACCAACTATCACTAAGCCATCTGGTTTGCATTGACAGACATCAACATAAACTGACCCAAGCAACAAAAAGGCAATTTATTATCTCAACTATCAGAGGAATGGTTTACTGGGTTGAGGTGTAGCTAGAACAAGGGATCAAGTGATAACAACAAAACTTCCATCTCTTGGTTTTGTTTTCCTTTGTGTTGACTTCATTTTCAGGCAGATTCTCTCCTTGTGATGGCAAAGATGGCGGCCCCATCTTTAGAGTTGCTTAGCAACTCCACTGGAAGGAAGAGTATCTCTTCTGAGAATACTAACAAAAGTTCCTGGGAGGTCTCTGGCCTTGCTTGGACTACCAAACAGCCTCACTTGAGGCAAGGACTGGTGGGAAGGAATGGTGAACCCCTCCTTAACCATATGGACAGGAATAGGATTATACAGAAATGGAGAAGAGGTGGCTTTTCAAAGGCATTTTGATCTATTTCTGTCTTATGACCACAAACCCACAAATGCAACTGAGAAGAAATAGCTAGAGAGAAGAAAACCAAAGGCAAATGTGATTAAAGCCAATTGTGTTTTCTTTAAGTAATTTATAGTTAACATGTATTGAGCACCCTCTGGATACCAGACGAGTTACATACATTATCACAATCTGCAAAACAGCCAAACAGCTACCAAGTGGCAGAACTGAGACATCAAACTTGAGATTTAAGAAGAAAGATATAGCAGTGTCAGATCATTTCATGATGTTTGTTTGTTGGTTTGTTTGAGTCAGAGTCTCAGACGAGAGTGCAGTGGCATGCTCACGGCCACCACAGGCTCTATCTGCTGGACTCAGGGGATCCTTCTGCCTCAACCTTCCAAATACCTGGAACCACAGGTGCACACCACCATGCCCAGCTGATTTGTTGATTTATTGTAGAGATGAGGTCTCGTCATGTTGCTCAGGCTAGTCTCGAACCCCTGAGCTCAGGAAATCCTCTTGCCTCCGCCTCCCAAAGTGCTGGGATTACAGGCGTGAGCCACAGTGCCTGGCCTGTTTTTTTCTATTTATAATGTGCCAGGGAGGACTCCGGCCTTGTATGAACTATCAAACAACCCCACTTGAGGCAAGAACTGGTGGGAAGGAATGGTGAACCTCTCCTTAACCATATAAAGAGGATTATACAGAATCCTATAGAATGCACAAATCCTAGAGAATAGAATTATACTACGCTGGACACGGGCACAAATATGAATAAAGCATCACCCATCCTCTGGGAGCTTATGTCTGTAAGTAAACCAACACATCAATAATTACTAAGCAATGCTATAAGTGCTATGGTAGAAAATACTGGAACAAAGGAGGTAGTAGTTATTAGCTACAAAACAAACTCTTGAAGATAGCAGCCTTATTTGGAATAGCAATCAAAGTGGATTTGTCAATCTTGCCTTTGTAGTATCTGAGTGAAAGTTTTAAAAAGTTAAAAAGCATATAGTATCCTCCCAACCCCTAGTCCTGAAGGATACCATATATTTGTAAGATTTTACAGATGATTTTTTTGTTGTTTGTTTTTTCGAGTTGCAGTCTCACTCTCACACTGGCTGGAGTGCAGTGGCATGCTCATGCCTACTGCAACCTCCACCTGCTAGGCTTAGGCAATCCTTTTGCCTCTGCCTCCCAAAGTGCTGGGATTACAGGCATGACCCACCACGCCCAGCCTACAGATGGATTTTATCAAACTGTAAGAAATCTCTTTAAGTTGTTTCAGAGATAAGAAAAAGGGAATAATAAATTCATTTTGAGACTTATACAATCTTGATGTTAAAACTTTATAAAGACAGTATAAGTGACTGTGTGCGGTGGCTTCTTAAGCTTGTAATTCCAGCACTTTGGGAGGCTGAGGTGAGAGGATTGCCTGAACCCATGGGTTCAAGACCAGCCTGGGAAACTTGGCGAGACCTTGTCTCTACAATAAATAAAAAAATTAGCCTATGTGGTGGTATGCACCTGTAGTTCCAGGTACTTAGAAGGCTGAGGTAGAAGGATCACCTGAGCACAGCAGGTCGAGGCTGCGGTGGCCATGAGCAGCATGCCACTAAACTCCAACCTGGGTGACAGAGTGAGACTGCCTCAAAAAAAAAAAAAAAAAAGACAGTATAAGTGAAAACATTACAGATCTCATTTATCAACATAGAAAAATCATAAATATAAATATTAGCAAATAAAATTCATCAGTATAATCATGACCAGGTAGGGCTTAGCCTAAAAATGGGATATATAATTCATCATTACATCTATGAATAAAATCTAAAATATAAAACATTGACAAAGGAGAAAAACGATATGATCACCTCACAGATTAAGAAAAACCACCTGAGCTGGGCATGGTGGCTCACGCTTGTGATCCCAGCACTTTGGGAGGCGGAGGCGAGAAGATTACCTGAGCCCATGGGTTTGAGACCAACCTGGGCAACATGGCAAAACCTTGTCTCTACAATAAATTTAAAAATTAGCCAGGCATGGTGGTGTGTGCCTTTGGTTCCAGCTACTTGGAAGGCTGAGGCAGAAAGATCACCTGAGCCCAGCAGGTTGAGGCAGCTGTGGCTGTGAGCAGCGTGCCACTGCATTCCAGCCTGGGTGACAGAGTGTGAGACTCCCACTCAAAAAAGAAAAAGCACCTGGAACAACTCATTCACAACTTTTTAAAGGCCTCTTAGCAAATTAAGAACAGAAGAGAACTTCCTTAACTTTATAAAGAGAGTTCATAAGAAATCTGCAGCAGATAATGCATATTTTTATATAAAGCCATGATATATAAGGTTGTCTGGTACTGACACTGGGATGGACAGATGACATGAATGGAACAGAACTCAGAATCCAAAAATATATCTGTATATAAAACATATATCAGAGGAGTCATGACAAGTCAGGGAAATGAACCAGTCAACAAACATAAATGGTATTCTCACAATTGACTACTTATTTGGTAAAATTTTAGAGGTATTGCTATTAAAAACAGGAACCCAAAAAAGGATGTCTGAAGGGTGAACTTTATGGTAAGTGAAGTATATCTCAATAAAGTTATTTTAACAAGTCTGCTATCATTACTTATACTCAACATTATTCTGGCAGTAAAACCAGTGTAATACAGGAAGTCCCCAACATATGAACGAGTTTTGTTCTAAGAGCATGTCTGTAAGTTCAATTTTGTTTTAAGTCCAGCAAAGTTAGTCTAGGTACCCCAACTAACATGATCGGCTATATAGTAAAGTATGTATTTAGCAGGCTATACTGACACTTGGTAGAGAGAAGAATACATTAAAAACAGATATGCATTGTTAAAGTACATGTGGGGAACCACCAGGTTACCTAGGGAGGGGTGAACCAGCAGCCCAGATCAGAAATGGAGTAGGTCAATACTCTTGTGCTGATCAGCAGTGGGATTATACCAGTGAACAGCCACTGCACTCCAGGCTGAGCAACAGTGAGACTCTATCTCTAAAAATAAGTAAACAGGAAAAAATAGAACAAATAAGAAAGTTAAGCATGGTTACTCAATACCAGGTCAATTGTAGATATTGATGAGGTTCTTATATACTAGTGATAACCATATACTAGGGAATATGATAACAGGAAAAAATATATAAGCTATAACAGGAAGCTGGGCATGGTAACTCACCTGTAATCCCAGCACTTTGGGAGGCAGAGGCAAGAGGATTGCCTGAACCTGGGATTCAAGACCAGACTGGGCAACTTGGCGAGACCTCATCTCTACAATAAATAAAAAAACTAGCTGAGCATGGTAGCACGTGCCTGTAGTTCCAGCTACTTGGAAGGCTGAGGCAGAAGGATCGCCTGAGCCCAGCAGGTTGAGGCTGCGGTGGCCAGAAGCGTGCCACTGCACTCCAGTCTAGGCAACAGAGTGAGACTCCAACTTAAAAAAAAAAAAAGGAAAATTAACTAGTTAATCCATGACTATAACTGGTTACAAAAAAATAGATTCTTTAGCACAGGTGAGTGAGCACTGTTGTTGGTGCTGGTTTAGGCTGCACTGCCAATCCATCACCCCATGCCACCTTTTCCCACTGCCAGCTGGTTACTGACACGCTAGGACAGAAGGACATTCACAGTGCCACTGGATAAGTTGAAGAACAAAAGTACTGCATGAAATTACCAGCAGAAAAGACATTTGCTGGAGGTCAAAATAGTTTACAAGAGTCAGCAATAAAAAAGGAAGCTGACGAAACCCCCCCGGGGGGGGCATACATATATATTTGGAGGAGATATAGGTTCTGACACATCAAGAAGAGCTCTTTTCTTTCTCTCAACACAATCTAATTCAAACCAAATGGGGTGAACTAGATTGAGTATGCCTCTATTGGTGGGTACAAGGTTGCCCACAGTATCATTTCCCAGAGAGCTCCCAAAAGGTTGCCCATAAAGGTCTTGCTGAACTGAAGAAAGGCACGGAGGCTGGGCACAGTGGCTCAAGCCTGTAATCCCAGCACTTTGGAAGGCCAAGGTGCGAGGACTGCCTGAGTCCAGGGATTCGAGACAAGCCTGGGCAACTTGACAAGACCTCATCTCTACAATAAATCAAAAAATTAGCCAGGCATGGTGGCGTGCACCTGTAGTTCCAGCTACTTGGAAGCCTAAGGGGGAAGGATCACCTGAGCCCAGCAGGTGGAGTCGGCAGTGGCCGTGAGTGTGCCACTGCACTTCAGCTTGGGCAACAGTGAGACTCCAACTCAAAAAAAAAAAAAAAAAAAAATTAGCTGGGTGTGGTGGTGTGTGCCTGTAGTTCCAGCTACTTGGGAGACTGAAGTGGAAGGATCACCTGAGTCCAGCAGTTTGAGGCTGCGGTGGCTGTGAGTGTGCCACTGCACTCCAACCTGGGTGACAGACTGAGACTCTGGCTCAAAAAAAAAAAAAGAGACGCTGGGAATGGACTCTGATCCTGTCTGTTGTCAGATGGTTTCACCACCATGGCACCCACTGCATCTCTTCTGCCAGAGCAAATGGCCATCACTGTTTCCATTGTCAGTTCTTCCCCTTCAGGAGCTGAGTCCAAGCTCAGGGAGCATATGCTTGAAACGAACATTTGGTAGCCCGGGTCCCCATTGGAGTGACTTTTTGCCTCTGCCTTTCTGCCCACAGAGATACTTCCTGCACTGGACAGGCTTAGTTCTAAAAACTGATTCCTAACCCGATTCCTAACCCTGATAGCTCACATAGATGAGGGGCAAAAAGTCCATACCCAAATCCAAAGCCTGGGTCACTAGATTAAGACAACAGTTATTTCCTTCCCTCCCTTGTCACCAACATGACAGAGGCCATAGGCATGGTTTCCTGCAGGAAAGTTTTCTTTGCATTATCCACCCAATTTGAATTTTTATGAGAAGTCCTTCTTTGTAAGCTTAAAAACTTGAGCATCCTGCTGGGCTCAGTGGCTCAGCCTGTAATCCCGCGCCTTTGGGAGGCTGAGGTGAGTGGATTGCCGGAGCCCGCGGGTTCAAGACCCTCCTGGGCAGCGAGACCTCATCTCTACAATAAATAAAAAAATCAGCTGGGCATGGTAGTGCATGCCTGTAATTCCGGCTACTTGGAAGGCTGAGGTGGAAGGATCGCCGGAGCCCAGCAGGTTGAGGCTGCGGTGGCCGGAAGTGGCCACTGAACTCCAGTCTGGGCGACAGAGTGAGACTCCAACTCAAAAAAAACCCAAAAAACTTGAGCATCCTAAATGCTAGATTATAAGTCAGAGATTAAATATTTCCCCATTCATACAGGAAGTTAGTAACAGAGTTGGAACTAGAACATGATTACTTAAATACCCAGACCCAAGTTTATTCTTCTATACCAAGTAATAAGGACCATTTTTTCTTTATTTTAAAATTGAGGTATGATTATATACAATAAAGTATACTGATCTTTTTTTGAAAGCAGGATTTATTGAGAGGACAGAAAAGCTCCCAGAGGGGAGGGAACCCGAGGGGGTTGCCTGGCACACTGATCTTAAATGTTGACTTTCATAAATTTTGACAAATGTTTATACCAATGTAATCAACACTCCAATCAAAACAGAATGTTTCCATTGTCTAGAGAGTTCTCTTGTGCCTCTTCCTAATTCCCCGCTTCTCCTCATGCCACCCCCCCCACCAGGCAATAGCCACTAATTTGGTTTCCATCCCCTTTGATTCGTTTTGGGACCCCAGCTTTAAGAAATAAAAATTGAATTCTAATGACTTTACCTGCAGCCCCAAAGTCTTTGGGGAATCTTCCTCCCACTTTGGACTACAGTTGCTACCGAAGGTTTGTTTTGGATCCATCTGGAAGTGTTAGCCCCGGATAGATACATTTGTTTAAAGGGATTCACGTTTATAGGATGTGAATGCCAATGATTCCTCAATATGGGGCATAAAAATAACTCTTTGTTCTGGAAATAAATGTGCTTTCTCTAAAATATCTGCCTTCTTGGCTCTTTCTGTATCCAAACATTCCTTCAGGATAGCTGCCTATGGAAAGAGTTGCTGGAACCCTTAAGAGCAAGCACTACTGGAAGCGTTTCCTAGTTTCCATAGCCCTTCTGCTGTGGTGGGACTCATTTTAACAGCTCATCTGGCTTGCCCAGCCACCACTGGAGGACAGTGGTAGATGGAAAGAGAACACTGTTCTAAACCACTTCACTAGCCAGCAAGAGAACTGGATTTTAAAAGCTGGAAAACTTTGTCTAAGGCTTGCTCAGAACATTGTCTTAAAGCCAAAAATTGTTGCCAAGGTCCAGGTGGAGGTAGCTTTCCACCAGCCACAGACACTACCAAATCAGACAGGCCTGTGTTTCCGACCAGAGGCGCTGGCAGCCAGAGCGGGTCATTTTCTCCACAGCAGCTTCCTATCCCTAGACAGTGAGCTCATGCTTGGCGCCGATGAACGCCATACAGCACAGCATTTAACCCTAGGCTTTGAGGCAGAAATGACTACACGAACTATATACACAGAATTATAAATCAGGCCAAGTTTTAAAAATTAAAAAGAAAATGCAAATTATGCACACATAGTCATGCCATTAGAGTCCACTTATGAACACAGAACAAACACGCAGCAATCCTCCAAGTGTTACTTCCCTGAAAGAGCCCCAGACGACATTAGTTCTGTGGAATCATGCATGGAGCCGCTGTGAGAGGTCCTCTTCCCTATGCAACATCGCCACTGAGTGTTTCCCAGTGTATCTACAGTTTAGAGAAACCTTTTTCCATTAATTTTTATTTCATTTTAAAAATTGATCTTAAAATAGGAGCTATATTAATAATATGGTTCAAAAAATTTTAAATAACAAAATATAAATGATACTCAGTAAAAAGGCTCCTTCCCACTCCTGGGCGCCCCAGCCACCCGCTTTCCCTCGCCACAGACCCTGCTTGATGACTGGGTTCTTGTGCATCTATTCAGAGAGATTTTGGCATATACAAACAAACAGATACATTATCTTTCATCTGTCTTTTTTTTATAGAAAAGATACATTGTAATGCTGTTCAGTATTTTGCTTTCTTTGCATTCACTCTATTTATAAATAGAACTCGAGGGATAAATTTAAATAAAGCAAAGTTGCCAGGTGCGGTGGTTCACACTTATAAACCCAGCACTTTGGGAGGCAGAGGCAAGAGGATTGCCTGAGTCCAGGGGTTTGAGACCAGCCTGGGCAACTTGGAGAGACCTTGGTCTCTACAATAAATCAAAAAAATAAGCCAGGTGTGGTGGCACATGCCTATAGTTCCAGCTACTTGGAAGACTGAGGCAGAAGGATTGCCTGAGCCCAGCAAGTCGAGGTTGCGGTGACCATGAGCATGCCACTGCATTCCAGCCTAGGTGACAGAGTGAGATACTGACTCAAAAAAATAAAAATAAAATAAAAAATAAAAAAAGCTAAGTTAGATGTTTATTTAAGCTTTGACCCAACAATCCCACTTCTAAGAATCTATTCAAAACATACAGTGACAAAAATACAAATTGTCAAAAAAAAAACCCCCAAAACAAATTGTTGTATATAGGCTATTTATAGAGCATTTCAGAAAGAAAGAACAACATGATGCGCTAACAATCAACAAAAATGGCTACTGCTAGAGGGAAGGAAAAAACCAGGGAGGGACAAGATGGAAGATCTCTCTGAATATATCTTAAAAAAAGAAACCAGTTCCAACTTTGGAATTATATAAACATTTACTTTTTTAAGAAGCATCACAGGCCAGGCACAGTGGCTCATGCCTGCACTTTGAGAAGCCAGGGCCAGAGCATTGCTTGAGCCCAGGAGTTCGAGACCAACCTAGGCAACATAGTGAGACCACCTCTTTTAAAGAAGTAAATAAATAAAATCCCAAAGTGCTGGGATTACAGGCATAAGCCACTGCACCTGGCAGAGGGGGTGTTCTAAAATATAGGTATTATTATTATCCAGGTATGGCGAAGCCAACAAATCAGGAGATGATTGCTATTGACAAGATAGCCCGCTATACTCATGGATCCCAAGAGGGGCATGGCATACCACTGGGAGCCACACAGGGAAGCACCAAGGTTGGTGAGGAGGCTTGGGGAGTGAGGGGACAGAGTGGCTAAGAGTCTTACGGTTTCTGTGGGAGGAAAAGGGCAGGGCAGAGTAAGCAGGTTGAGGATTGGTGAGTTTGAATAGCTTGGGTTCAGGGGTGTGTCTAGTCTTCTGGTACCTAGTCCTCGGGTGATTAGGTCAGGTGGCTAGTGATCCAGAGTGTAAGAGTCTGATAAGGAAGGTGGTGGGGATTTGGGCTCCAAATCCCTCACTCTTCAGTCTGCATATGAAAGGTGCACTCCTAGGTGAGTCATTTACTATCTCTAGCTCTAGAAATTGGCTAGCCTGGGAGGGCAATCTCTCAGGGTCAGCAAGGTCCCCTGCTCGGGTCAAAGTATCATAAGTCCATGGTTAATTCAGAAGGGACAACTAGAAGCTTGTGCTTGCTTTCTTCTGGACTTCGCTCATACACCTTTTCCTCTTGCTGACTTTCATCAGCATTCTTTTACTGAAATAAACAGAAATAATGAGTATAACAGTTTTTCTGAGTTCTGTAAATCCATTAGTGAATCATTGAACCTGAGGGTGATCTTGGAGATCCCTGAGATGACTGCTTAAAACCATCAGGTGTAGGCCGGACTCGGTGGCTCAGCCTATAATCCCAGAGCTTTGGGAGGCCAAGGTGAGTGGATTGCTTGAGCCCGCAGGTTCGAGACCCGCCTGGACAACTTGGTGAGGCCTCATCTCTACAATGAATAAAAAAAATTAGCCAGGCGTGGTAGCGCACACCTGTAGTTCCAGCTACTTGGAAGGCTGAGGTGGAAGGATCGCTGGAGCCCAGCAGGTCGAGGCTGTGGTGGCCGGGAGCGGCCACTACACTCCAGTCTGGGCAACAGAGGGAGACTCCAACTCAAAAAAAAAACCAACAAAAAAAAACCATCAGGTGAAACAGTGGTGGGGTACTTTGTAATGGGATAGCCCAGGTTGACAGCACAGACTCCATTGGTCAGTCGCTGAAAGTGGGACCACCAGATGTTATGTACTGTTTGATAAGATGCAACACAGAGATGCAGAATCATCTAAGACACATTCATGTCAAATAAAATCAAGATTCAAGAATCTAATCAAGGCTGAGTGCTGTGAGCATGTCACTGTACTCCAGCCTGGATGACAGAGTGAGACTCCTTTTTTTTTTTTTTTTGAGACATGGTTTCGCTCAGTCAACCGGGCTGGAGTACAGTGGCACAATCCCGGCTCACTGTATCACTGCAGCCCTGACCTCCTGGGCTCAAGTGATCCTCCTGCCTCAACCTCCTGAGTAGCTGGGGCTACGGGCCTACACCACCATGTCCAGCTAATTATTTTAGTTTTTGTAGAGATGGGGTCTTACTATTTGTCTAGGCTGGTTTTGAACTTCAAAAAGTGCTGGGATTACAGGTGTGAGCCATCACGCCTGGTCAAAAGATATTTTTGAGATAACATGGGAAAACTGAAGCATGCACATTAGATATTAAAAATTATTGTTAATTTTGCTGGGTGAAATACGATGGTTAGAATTTGCTTTAAAATGGTCCAAAAAAAAAAAATTTGGAGGAGATCTTGTTCAAAGAACATGAAGCTAATGTTTAAGTTTGTGTAATGGCTCATGGGAGTCCACTGCATTATTCTATATTTGTGTCTATTTAAAAACTTCTATAACAAGTTTAAAAATGTATTTAAAGATTAGAAGCACTTATTGGTCAAATATGGGTTATGAAACACTAGTAAAAGAACATGATCTAATTAAGTGTATGAAATTTGAGAAACTGCCAATATTGCAGATGTGATTTTAAGGCACAGATGAGATTCTAAACTTGGGTTTTAAGAGATTAAAATAAAATGTAGAATGTTGGATGTTTAAGCACCACTTTTAGCTCTTGACAAAACAGGTACAGCCCAAGGCGAAGCTGCCTTTAGTCTCTAGCTGTCAGGGTTTTTCTAGTCTCTATTCTAAAGTCTAATTTTTAAAAAAAACATTTAGAGGCTTTTCTGGGTGCAACTGTGATAAATTTCCTGATAAGATTTAGGAATACAAAGACATTACCTCCTTACATTCTCATATAAATCTTTATCCTTTAAAATAAAAGTGATTGCGGATAAAAGCTCCTGCCAGTCCAGGTATGCTAACTGCTGTCATAATGGGAGACGGGGAGTCAGGCAAAAGAAACTGTGTTTGATTCAAGCAGAATATTGCAGACTCTGATCTTTAGATAGCATTGCTTTTACCTTTCTTGCCTGCTATATAAAAGGATTTTGGGGGGAAAAAAAAGCAAGGATAAGTTGTTATGACACACATTATTACTTCTGTAATTAAAAAAGTTTTAAGAACATATATTCATATAAAAACTTATATATAAATGTTCACAGCAACAGTATTTACAAGAACCAAAAGGTGAAAACAACCCAAATGTCTAACAATTGACTGGATAAATAAAACATGTATATCCATACAACTGATTATTTTTATCCCACAAAAAGGAATAAAGTCTGGATTCATGCTACAACATGATGAATCTTGAAAACATTACATGAAGTGAAAGAAGCCAGTCATAAAAGACCATATATTATATGATTTCATTTACATGAAATGTTCAGAACAGGCAAATCCACAGAGAAGGAAGTAGATTACTGGTTGCCCTAGGGATGGGAGAGTTGAGGAGAAATGGGAAGTGACTGCTAATGGGTTCTGTAATGGGTTGAACAGTGTCCCCTAAATTTCATATCTACCTGGAATGTGACCATATTCGGAAAGAGGATCATTGCAGATAGTTAAGATGAGATCAGACTGGATTAAGATAGACCCTAAATCCAATGGCAGGGGTCCTTATAAGGACATGTAAAGACAGAGGTAGAAATTGAAGTGATGCAGCTATGAGCCAAGGAATACCAAGGACTGCCAAGAGCTACCAAGGGCAAAGCAGGAGGTAAGAAAAGGATTTTCCCCCAGAGTTTTAGAGGGAGCATAAACTCTTCGACAACCTCATTTTGAACTTCTACCCTTCGAAACTGAGAGGGAATACATTTCTGCTGTTTTAAGTCACCAGTTTGTGGTACTTCGTTAAGAAAGCCCTGGAGCTGGCTCGGTGGCTCAGCCTGTAATCCCGCGCCTTTGGGAGGCTGAAGTGAGTGGATTGCCTGAGCCTGCGGGTTCGAGACCCGCCTGGGCAGCGAGACCTCATCTCTACAACAAATAAAAAAAAAATCAGCCGGGTGTGGTAGCGCATGCCTGTAATTCCGGCTACTCAGAAGGCTGAGGTGGAAGGATCGCCGGAGCCCAGCAGGCGAGGCTGCGGTGGCCTGGAGCGGCCACTGCACTCCAGTCTGGGCGACAGAGTGAGACTCTGACTCAAAAAAAAAAAAAAAAGAAAGCCCTGGAAGGCATACAGACACAATGTTTCTTTGTGATGAAAATGTTCTAAAGCTGATGGTTGCTCAACTCTGTGAGTATACTAAAACTACTAAATTTTATATTTTAAGTAGGTGAATTTTATAGTCTATTAATTATATCTCAGTAAAGCTGTTATTAAAAAATATTTAGGCTGGGCACAGTGGTTCATGCCTATAATCCCAGTACTTTGGGAGGCTGAGGTAAAAGGACTGCCTGAGCCCATGGGTTCGAGACCAGCCTGGGCAACTTGGCGAGACCTCATCTCTATAAAACAAAAATTAGCCGGACATGGTGGTACGTGCCTGTAGTTGTAGATACTTGGAAGGCTGAGGTGGAAGGATTGCCTGAGCCCAGCAGGTCCAGGCTGTGGTGGCTGTGAGCAGCGTGCCGCTGCATTCCAGCCTTGGCGACAGAGTGAAACTCCAAATCTTAAAAAAAAAAAAAATTTAAGGCTGGTCGCAGTGGTTCATGCCTATAATCCCAGCACTTTGGGAGGTCAATGTAAGAGGATTGTCTGAGCCCACAGGTTCGAGACCAGCCTGGGGCAACTTGGTGAGACCTCATCTCTACAATAAATAAAAAAATTAGCCAGGCATGGTGGCACGCACCAGTAGTTCCAGCTACTTGGAAAGCTGAGGTGGAAGGATCGCCTGAGCCCAGAAGGTCAAGGCTGCGGTGGCTGTGAGCATGCCACTGCACTCCAGCTTGGGTGACAGAGTGAGACTCTGACTGAAAAAAAAAATACTTATAGCTACAAAATACTAAAGAACTGACAAAGAACTTGAGTAACCCCAACATGAGAGCTTCCAATAATTCAAGGTGTGAAGAGATTAAGTGTTAAACATTAGATGTTAGCTAAAACAGGATCGTTGCTGATCTTTTGCTGATTTGTTGTAGGACTCTGAGTTGAAACCCAGGAAACCAGCTTAAACAGACTTAATCAAAACAATAATAGAAATCTGTCTCACATAATTGAAGTTGAGGGTAGACACTGGCTTCAGACATCCAAACAGTGTCACTAGATCTCTGATTCTCTTGGTTGTCTCCTTTTTTGTTGTCTTCATTCTCTGCTGGCTGTCTCTATATGGTAGGAAAAGATGGTCATAGGTAGCTTCAAAAATATGTGGCCCATACTCATAGCTCCAGATCAAAGAGATAATCTTTCCCAATAGCTCTGAGAAGAGTTCCAGGACAGGCCAGGGCTGGCTCACAGGCTCATTCTTGGAGCCAGAGAGTAACGTTAGCTTCAACCAAGTCCAACGCACAGAGCAGGAACACCAAAGAATGGGAAAAGGATGGCTCTCCAAAGGGAGAAAGGCTGGAAATACAAAATACATGTTCACTCTGCCAGGTGAACTGAAAAGTCTATAGAGGCTTAAACATCATTTCAGCCCAATAAACATTTGCTGATTCAGGAACACATAAAACAGAGCTGCTGCAGAGTACTTTTAAAGCATCATGTTTCAAACTCTAATTTCATATTTTAGAGAAGCAATAAAACACAACTGAAGTCAGAACCAAGGTCATTAGTGAGATGCCATTTTAGCAGAGAGCTACTTCAGTCAAATATAGATTGCTCCATGTTCCGGATTCCATCTACATTACACAAAACAGATACAGTGTTCTGGGAGAGGGCTTTCCCTGCCTCTGATTTAGCAACCGGAAAAGCTCAGGCATGTCCAACTTGAAGGAAGAAGGCGGATCAATATGAAGGGTCCTGACATTTTGAAAACTTTTCCTTCTCATTTAAACTGGTGATAGTCCGGTGGGTTTCTGATCCAGCATCCAAACGCCTGCTTCCGTAGTGTGCTCCAGGCTTCCTGGTAAGCAGATGCAGCCTCTTTGTACTCCTGGTAGGTATCCAGCTTACGCACCCTAATGTGCACAACACCAACAAAAACACAGGTTCTCACTGAACAGTTCACCCATGGGGCTAACCAGACTCCTGAGCAAGCAGGTGACATTTATAATGAGAGACTTTGGACAGAAGAATTTTAGTAAGCTTTCATGACAGCTGATCATATAAATTGGACCATTCTTTTCATATCCAACTAAAACAGAATCAAGAAGCCAGAAGTAAAAAGCACTCATGGTACCTAACATTGCATGAGGAATGTAATTCCCTGTAAGCCTGGCTGTTGAAACTGCTGGCTATCACTTGAAACCAGTTTTATTTAATAGATTCTGAAATACGCTGCTATGGACTCTAAGACTAGTTTTACCAACACCATCACTTGGTTGCTCCCTAAGAGTTTACTAATGTCAAAGAGCTTTCTTGATGAACAATATGTAACATTTATCTTTTTAAAATAAAACCTTGGCCGGGTGAAGTGGCTCATGTCTATAATTCCAGCACTTTGGGAGGCCAAGGTGAGAGGATTGCCTGAGCCCATGCATTCGAGACCAGCCTGAAAAACTTGGTGAGACCTCATCTCTACAATAAATCAAAAAATTATCTGGGCATGGTGGCACGTGCCTGTAGTTCCAGCTACTTGGAAGGCTGAGGTGGAAGTATTGCCTGAGCCTAGCAGGTTGTGGCTGCGGTGGCCATGAGCATGCCACTGCACTCCAGCCTGGGCAACAGAGTGAGACTCCAACTCAAAAATAAAAAAAAATAGCCAGGCCCGGTGGCTCAGCCTGTAATCCCGCGGCTTTGGGAGGCTGAGGTGAGTGGATTGCCCGAGCCCGCGGGTTCGAGATCCGCCTGGGCAGGCGAGACCTCATCTCTACAATAAATCAAAAAATTAGCTGGGCGTGGTAGCGCGCACCTGTAATTCCAGCTACTCGGAAGGCTGAGGCGGAGGATTGCCGGAGCCCAGCAGGCGAGGCTGTGGTCCAGTCTGGGCGACAGTGAGACTCCAACTCAAAAAATAAAAATAAAAATAAAATAAAATAAAAAATAAAAAAATAAAACCTCTAGCCCTCTCTGTTCTTTTTTTTTTTTAATCAATATTTTTTATTATGATATTGTGGGGTATAGTTAAGGTGGGTTATAGTTAAGGTTAGGTATACAAATATGCTTCGTTCAGCCACCCTTTGTTCTTTATACATACTAGAAACCAGCCAGTCTGTGTGTATGCCTCAAACTGCAATTCTTGTATCCCACATAAAACATTAAATTTAGAGATTCATCTTTACATTTTCACTCTGACTTCAACATTTTTCTGGAGCAACTCTGTGTCTTTTGCAGGGAATTCAATAGAAAGTAACATGAATTAAAACAGGTAAGAATGAACAGAATGCTAGTTTCGTATGGCCCTGATGGAATCAGATAAAACAAGAGTAACGATTTACTTTTTTGACTTCAAAGTTTCTAAGGGTCTATAACTTCTACCAAAGAAGACTTCTCAGCTGTGTGTTTCTTAACCAACAAAGACTTTTCATCTTATCCATATTTTCCTACATATTGCCAACACCCCTTTCCAGATCCCTTAGCCATCTCTGAGTGCTGAAGAATAGCTGACAGGATGAGTAATCTTGTAATACTTACACTCAGCCAAAAGATTTCTTCTGACAAAGACTCTTCTTTGACCTAACCTGAGTCAATCTCCTGAGTCCTCTTTTTGATTAGGCTGATCTTGGATTGTCCTTGGCCCACTTAGTCCAGTTTTAGCAAGAATCCTGCTGAGTCAGTTTAGCAAAAAGATCCCAGCCCCTTGGTGTCTGATCATCCTCAATGTCTAACCAAATTCCTCACTGCCACCCCTCATAACTTATCACCCTGGCCTGCCTTCAGCAAGCATTCCCTTGAGTGGGTCTAGCAAGAATCCTCCAGCCTTGATGTTTCTTCTTAGTGATTTTCCCCCCACTGACCCCTACCCTGCTCCTTGGCTACATATCTCCGCTAGGATTTGGAGTTCAGCCCAGTCTCCTTCCCCTACTGTAAAACTTCTCCTGAATAAAGTCTTCTTTACCATCTTTGACAAGTGTCTGAATAATTTTTCTTTAACATTTCTGGAGCTCACATATCTTAGCCACAGAACAGATGCTTATCAAATAAAAATAACAACTACCAAGAGCCATGTATAGTGGTGTGTGCCTGTAGTCCCAGCTACAGGAGTTCAAGTCCAGTGTGGGCAACATAGTGAGACACTGTCTCTATTTAAAAAAAAAAGAAAGAAAGAAAGAAAGAAGGCTGGGCATGGTGGCTTATGCCTGTAATCCCAGCACTTTGGGAGGCTGAGGCAAGAGGATTGTCTGAGCCCAGGGTATGAGCAACTTGGCGAGATCTCGTCTCTACAATAAATTAAAAAATATATTTGAAAAATTAGTTGGGTGTCATGGTGCAGGATGCCTGTAGTCCCAGTTACTTGGAAGACTGAGGCAGAAGGATCTCCTGAGCCCAGAAGTCCGAGGCTGCAGTGGGTGACAGAGTAAGACTTAGACTAAAAAAAAAGCCAGGCTCAGTGGTTCAGCCTATAATCCCAGCACTTTGGGAGGCTGAGGTGAGTGGATTGACTGAGCCCACGGGTTTGACCAGCTGAGGCAACTTGGAGAGAGTTCATCTCTACAATAAAAAAAAATTAGCCAGGTATGATAGCATGAGCCTGTAGTTCTGGCTACTTGGGAGGCTGAGTCTTTCCAGACTGCTGGAGCCCAGGAGGTTGACTCTGGGGTGGCCGTGAGTGTGCCACTGCACTCCAGCCTGGGTGACAGAGTGAGACTCCAACTCAAAAAAAAAAAAAAGCAGCTGTCAGTTATCAAAACCCTACTACAAATCAGGCCCTGGTTCAAATGCTTTACATGCAACATTTCCCTTAATTTTCTCAGCTATCTCAAGACATAGTTAATGTAAACTAGTCCCATCTTATAGTTGAAGAAACTGAGACTCATGTCTTAACGATTCAGTTTCATGCTGTTTCTACAGTTTTGTTCCTTCCAAGATCTGAGGAGACCCAAGTCGTTTCTCAGTTCATCTCAGCACAGAGAAAAGTTGCTTCTAGCAGCAAACGTTGATTTCAGTTGCTTGAGCAATTTCCAAAAGCTTTTTGTTGTTTAAGGTGTGGGATCTATATATGTGACAATGTTAAATTTTACTTGAGTCTCATGCTTCTGGAAAACAGGTATAGTTAGGAAATCTCCACTTTGGGAGGCTGAGGTGAGTGGACTGCCTGTTCAAGACTCTCCTGGGCAACTTGGAGAGACCTCATCTCTACAATAAATCAAAAATTAGCTGGGCATGGTAGCACATGCCTATAGTTCCAGCTACTTGGAAGGCTGAGGTGTAAGGATCGCTGGAGCCCAGTAGGTCGAGGCTGCAGTGACTGGGAGCGGCCACTGCACTCCAGTCTGGGTGACAGAATAAGACTCCAACTCAAAAAAAAAACAAAAACAAAAAGAAATCTCCCTCTTATTCTTTTGTGCTATGGGAAATGGCTTACAGCAAAAAACAGTCCTTCTATTTATGACTTAGGTAAGACTCATGGATGCCCTGTTAACAAGACCAGACAAAGACCCTCCAAACTCCTCTTGTCTCATAATGATCAGCTAAACCATTTGTATCCACTGACCAATCTCTACAAAATACCTGCTAATATGACCAAGCATTAGTTACATTCCTCTACTTCCTGTACACCCTGGGACTTTGGGCCACCCTCAGTCTGAGCCAACATCTCCTTCTGAGAATTGGCAGACACAAAGAAAGAAGTTCCCCGCTCCATTGTTCCATCATGACACCTACTCATTCCACTCCCCTATTCCTGGTTTCTCCTAATTTTGTTTCCCCCTCCCTATAAAAGAACATTCCAGGCTGGGCGCGGTGGCTCACACCTGTAATCCCAGCACTTTGGGAGGTGGAAGTGAGAGGATTGCCTGAGCCTAGGAGTTCGAGACCAGCCTGGACAACTTGGCGAGACCTTGTCTCTACAATAAATCAAAAAATTAGCAGCTGGGCTCGGTGGCTCAGCCTGTAATCCCGCGCCTTTGGGAGGCTGAGGTGAGTGGATTGCCTGAGCCCGCGGGTTCAAGACCCACCTGGGCAACTTGGCAAGACCTCATCTCTACAATAAATCAAAAAATTAGCTGGGCATGGTAGCGTGCGCCTGTAGTTCTAGCTACTCGGGAGGCTGAGGCGGAAGGATCACTGGAGCCTAGCAGGTCGAGGCTGCGGTGGCCGGGAGCATGCCATTGCCCTCCAGCCTGGGCCTCAGAGTGAGACTCCAACTCAAAAAAAAAATTAGCAAGGTATGGTGGCATGCACCTGTAGTTCCAGCTACTTGGAAGGCTGAGGCATAAGGATCACCTAAGCCCAGAAGGTCAAGGCTGTGGTGGCCATGAGTGTGCCACTGCACTCTAGCCTAGGTGACAGAATGACACTTCTACTCAAAAAAAAAAAAGAGAAGTATTTCCTTACTTAAATTCCGATTTGTTTTATTTGACATATAGAATACATGGAAACCCACCCAGTTCCAGTTTGGTTTGTTTTTCCAGACAAACAAGCAAACCACTGACTAGAGGGCATCAATACTGCCTTCAGTACGCATGTTATAACAAGTGGCTAGCCTCCTTATTCAGGAGTTTCTAGCTTCTCTTTAGCTTCCCCAAGGTCATATAATAAAAAATCTGGTTGGTCTTTGTTACTAGTTCCTGGGAGGGAGCCTGTAAACCCTTGGAGATTCCCAAGTAATAGAAATGTCTTTTTTATTCATGATGGGCCCTTCTGACCATACACAAGTTTATGCTTAGCCAGATGACTCATGGTGGGCCCCATGACAGTTTCAGAATGGTGATGGTCATGCGAGAAAGATCAAAGATTAGAGAAATGGGGCTTTTAAGTCACCTTATATCAATCTAACCTCATGAGATAAGAGGGAATTGGAGACTGAATCATTGGCCACATGTGACTGAATTCAATCAACCATGCTATGTAATAAAGCTCCAATAAAAACTTTGGACACTAATGCTTGAGTGAGACTACTGCTCGGTGATAGGCAGTGACGTGCTGGAAGGATGATGTGTCCTGAGGATGTGCAATGTGTCTCTCCTCATCTGTATTCTTTTATTTTTTTTAGTCAAAGTCTCACTCTGTCGCCCAGGCTGGAGTGCAGTGGCTCACTCAGAGCAAAAACAGCCTCAACCTGCTGGGTCAGGTGACCCTTCTGCTTCAGCCTTCCAAGTAGCTGGAACTACAGGCATAAGCCAACAATGGCTGGCTAATTTTTTATTTATTGTAGACATGAGGTCTTGCCATGTTGCCTGGGCTGGCCTTGAACCTGAGGGCTCAGGCAATCCACTTAGCATCGGCCTGCAAAATGCTGGAGTTACAGGCTGAGCCACCGAGACCGGCCAGGGGCAACATTCTTAACAGAATATATTCCTCTCCAATAAGTTACATTTCCACAATGCTCTCCATTGGGAGGTAGAATCAAGGGCGGGCCTGGAAGGGACCAAGCCCCAGTTCTAACCTTAGTCTTTTATAACTCTGCACCACCAAACCACCCATCCTCTGCCATTTAGATCACACATATATCTGCAATATGAAGTGCCCATTGGTTTGCTGAATCACCACTCCTGTCAACACTTCCTGCCATTCATGAGCCAGAATCAAAACAGAAGTCTTTCTAAATATGAAAAAACATGGGGTCAGTAGCATCACCTGAGGGAGTCTGGTAACTTGTCCTCTGCAATACTGCTTAGCAGCTTCTGGAATGATCTAAAGAGTTCCACTTTGCTGATTCGAGATCTGTTTGGAAAAAGAAGGCAAAGATGATTGTTTACTATGTATCAGGCCCCTACCAAAGATATCAGGCTTCACATGGTGTTTACGCTTGACTGTCCCATCCCCCATTATTACCTGTACTTGGCAAGGAAAAATTCTAGACCTGGATGTCTGATCAGGGTGAGATTACAAAAATGAATCTGAGCCGGGCTCAGGGGCTCAGCCTGTAATCCCGCGCTTTGGGAGGCTTGAAGTGAGTGGACTGCGTGAGCCCGCGGATTCGAGACCCGCCTGGGCAACTTGGCAAGACCTCATCTCTACAATAAATCAAAAAATTAGCCGGGAGTGGTAGCGTGTGCCCGTAGTTCCAGCTACTTGGAAGGCTGAGGTGGAAGGATCGCCTGAGCCCAGCAGGTCGAGACTGCAGTGGCTGGGAGTGGCCACCGCACTCCAGTCTGAGTGACAGAGTGACTCCAACTCAAAAAAAAAAAAACAAAACCAAACAAACAAAAAATGAATCTCAAGAAATGTAATCAGTTAGGCGTGGTGACTCAAGCCTGTAATCCCAGCACTTTGGGAGGACGAGGTAAGGGGACTGACTGCCTTAGCCCACAGGTTTGAGACCAGCCTAGGCAACTTGGCGAGATCTCATGTCTACAATAAATAAAAAAAATTAGCTGGGCATGGTAGCATGCACCTGTAGTTCTGACTACTTGGAAGGCAGAGGTGGAAGGAAGGATCCCTGGAGCCCAGCAGGTTGATGCTGGGGTGGCTGTGAGCGTGCCACTGCACTCTAGCCTGGGCTATGAAGTGAGACTCCAACTCCAAAAAAAAAAGAAGCCGGGCTCGGTGGCTCAGCCTATAATCCCACGCTTTGGGAGGCTGAGGTGAGTGGACTGCCTGAGCCTGCAGGTTTGAGACCCGCCAGGGCAACCTGGCGAAACCTTAACTCTACAATAAATCAAAAAATTAGCCAGGTGTGGTACCGCGTGTCTGTAGTTCCAGCTACTCGGAAGCCCAGCAGGTAGAGGCTGCGGTGGCCAGGAGCGGTCACTGCACTGCAGTCTGGGTGACAGAGTGAGACTCCAACTCAAAAAAAAAAAAAAAAGAGAAAGAAAGAAATGTAATCAGCTGTGGAATCATTAAAGTGACAAATTCAAATGAGTACACTGAAGTGCATTGCTCCAGGATATCTGTAAGATACTTTCAACTATCTCCTTTCAAGGGAGCTGGCCTCTATGGATAATATTGTTTATAAGAAATGGAAAGCTTTGTTTCAGAGACTTCAATGCTGGTCCCTGCATTAACTGTAGTCATAAAGTCCACTTAGATGAGCTGACTGAGGCAGAATCTCCAGACTCTCCCTAGGGGCACTATGCGGCTTTGCTCCTGAACATCAAACTTCGGGATGGAGGTCATGGCTTGGAATACTCAAGGAAGTGAGTGTCGATTCTTTTTTTTTTTTTGAGTTGGAGTCTCACTTTGTCGCCCAGACTGGAGTGCAGTGGCCACTCCCGGCCACTGCAGCCTCGACCTGCTGGGGTCCGGCAATCCTTCCGCTCAGCCTTCCAAGTAGCTGGAACTACAGGCGTGTGCTACCACGCCCGGCTAATTTTTTGATTTATTGTAGAGATGGAGGTCTTGCCAAGTTGCCCAGGCAGGTCTCGAACCCATGGGCTCAGGCAATTTGCTCACCTCGGCCTCCCAAGGCACGGGATTACAGGCTGAGCCACTGAGCCTGGAGTGTTGATTCTTTAGACAGCCATCTAGGCCTTCTTAGTTTCTGCTCCTTCATGCTAGAGGTGGCCTTGATTGTATGTGCTGCCTTTCTTTCCCTCATGTACAAAATTCATGAACTGCATCTAGAAGTTAAGAAATACTGTGTGTACTAGCAATGTGCAATCTTATCTTTATACAATCATAACCCTGCTTTATCCCAGTAAACTGTACCCTCCACTTGAACACAGTGGCCATAACTTGTACATGTGAAATAGGAAATTGCATAGTCTAACAAAAATCTCCCTACCTGGCTGGGACCTGGCCTATTTCAGCAATCACTGCTTAAAGGGCAACGCTGAGCCTTACCAGCTGCTCTCCCTAGGCCTCAGCTGTGCTGGAGTGGCTGAAGGCACTCAGGGATAAGAAGCTGCTTTAACATGAAAACAAAGCGAAAAGCTAATGGAACTCCCATGAACAGATTAAAGAAGAAAAATAATATAACTGAAGAAACTATGCAGAAAAAAGCATTTGGTAGAATTCAACATCCTTTGAATGATTCGGTACTTAAATTCATAAATGTTATCTACAAAAAAACCTACAGTACGAGACCAGCCTGGACAACTTGGTGAGACAACATCTCTACAATAAATCAAAAAATACACCAGGCATAGTAGCACGTGCCCGTAGTTCCAGCTACTTGGAAGGCTGAGGTGGAAGGATTGCCTAAGCCCAGCAGGTTAAGGCTGCAGTGGTCGTGAGTGTGCCACTACACTCCAGCCTGGGTGACAGAGTGAGACTCCTACTCAAAAAAAAAAAACAAAAAACAAAAACCTTATAGTTAATGTATGTCCTTAAAATCAGGAATAAGACAAGAGTACTTGCTATCACTGCTTTTATTCAACATTATATAGAAGGTTCTGGCCAGTAAGACAAGAAAAAAGACATAAGAATTGAAAAACAAAAATCAAGTCATTATTTGCAGATGACTGTGATATAGTCAGTTCTAGGCAACACAGACAAGAAATAAAAGGAAAGGAGGATTGAAAAGGAAAAAGTGCCACAGATGACCACTGAACAACTTGGGTTTGAACTGTAGGTTTTCTTTTGCCTCTGCCACCCCTCACACAGCAAGACCAAACCCTCTCCTTCCTCCTCCTCAGCCTACTCATCGTGCCGATGACAAAGATAAAGACCTTTATGATGATTTATTTCTACTTAATGAATATATTTTCTCTTCTTTATGATTTTCTTAACATTTCTTTTCTCTAGTTTACTGTAAGAATATATAAATAACACATATACGAAATATACAGAAGGTACCCAAAAAATTATACACATTTGAAGAAAGGACAAAACTATTAAAATTGTAATACTCAATATATACCGATAACAAAAGATGAATACAAGCCACATCTGACTTCTGCAATTATAAGAGGTGCTCAAAGTGGTGTTACCATCAGCATTCAGACACTTCTGATGAAAGCAAACCAAAATACATAGGTAACATCTCTAAAAATGTGTACACATTTTTTTGGCACCCCCAGTATGCTAATCTACTGTTTATGTTATCAGTAAGGCTTCTAGACAACAGTAGGCTACTAGTAGTTAAGTTTTTGGAAAGCCAAAAGTTACACATGGATTTTTGACTGTGCAAGGGGCTGGTGCCCCTAATCTCCACATTGTTTAGGAGTCAATTATACTTATAGAAGATGATCTATATTAAAAATTCTAAAAGACTTCAGGAACAAAAATTAATTGAAATAGTAAAAACCAGAAAATGAGATAAAAAGAAACTGCTGAAAATAGCATCTGTGTTGGCCAGGCACAGTGGCTCACACCTGTAATCCCAGCACTTTGGGAGGCAGAGACGAAAGGATTGCCAAAGCCCAGTGGTTTGAGACCAACCTTGGCAACTTGGCGAGACCTCGTCTCTACAATAAATACATTTTTAAAAATTAGCCAGTTGTGGTGGTGTGTGCCTGTACTTCTGGTTACTTGGAAGGTTGAGGTAGAAGCATCATCTGAGCCCAGCAGGTTGAGGCTACGGTGAGCATAAGTGTGCCACTGCACTCCAGCCTGGGCAACAGAGTAAGACTCCACCTCCAAAAAAAAAAAAAGAAAGAAAAAACCAGCATCTGTGGTAGCCAACCTCCAAGATGGTACCCAGTGATTTTTGCCTTCTGATATTCATGCCTCTGTGCAATCTCCTCTTATACTGAATAGGGCTTACCTGAATTGAATAACTATTAAAATATTGCAGATAGACTGTGGCTTTTGAAGCTAGGTCATAAAAGACACTCTGACTTCTGTCTTGCTCTCTTGGATCATTTGTTTTGGGATGCTACCCACCATATTGTGAAGATGAACACTCTAACAGCCTTCTGAGAGGTCCTTGTTATGACCTCTTGACAACAGCTTCTCACCCATGAGAGGGAGTCATTTTTGGATTGGATGCTCCAGCTCCAGTCAAGCCTTCAGATGACTGCAGCCCTGGCAGACATAATGGACTACAGTTTCATAAATCCCTGAGCCAGAATGACCTAGCTAACCTACTTTTAAATTCCAGATGCATATAAACTGTGTGAAATAATAAATGTCTGGTATTTTAAGCTGCTATTTTGGGGGTAATTTGTCACATAGGAAAAAATAACTAATACACATTCAAGGAATAAACCTAATATAAGATGTAACAGATTTATATAAACAAAATTATAAAAGTATTGAAATATGAGGGGGACCCAAAAAACTCCAGAATTACTTTTTGGAGGGTGGGCCTCTGTAGTATAGGTTTCCCAGCTAAGTAAGTGTTCTAGGAACTCATCAGCATCAGTGTACCAGCTAGCATTGTTGTAAGAGGCTGCATTCAGCTTCAGTGAATTTTTTTTTTTAAGATTCTTTCAATGCATTTGTCCTTTTCATGATGGATGATTTATGAGCACACCTGTCCACACTGCACTGAGTTTTCAGCAGTTTTTGAACAAACATGGCATGACACCCATGGCCTACCCTCCCTATTCATCCGATCTCACCCCAAGCAACCTCTTTTTTTTGTTCCCCTGAATTAAAAAGATCCTCAAAGGGTAATGTTTTGCCAATATGGAAGAGGGTGAAACAATAAATGGCAAAAGCACTAAAAGGCATCAAAACTGGTAAGTTCAAAAACTGGTTGGAGCAGTGGAAAATGTCTGGATAGATGTATTGCATCAAACAGAGTACTTTGAAGGTGTATGAAGTATAAACATGTAAGAATAAATACACAATTTTTAATAGATTTCAGGCTTTTTTGGGTTCCCCCCAGTATATGCAATAAGATCTAATAAGAATACTCAAAACTACCATTTATGGGTGGGATTGGCAGTTGAGGGAAACTGCCGGGGGAGAAGGGGGCACAACTCATCAACAAGGGTACCTGCATAATGAACATTTGTATACCTGACCCTGAACTGTACCCCACATATTTAAAATAAAAAATTTAATTAAAAAATAAAAAATAATAAACAAAACAAAAAAAACTCTATCAATTATAAATCTAAGACACAACTGCCAGTTTGGCAACAGAGTTATAAAGATACCATATTTCTGGTTTGGAAGACAATACTGAAAGATGCCAATTTTCCTCAAATTGATCTTTAGATGTAAAGGTCCAAGAACAGCCAAGACACTCTTGAAAGACATGGCAGGGGAACTGAAATTATCTTATTATAAAGCTAGGGTTAAGAGTGTGGTTTTGGTACCAGAATAAATAGAACAACAGGACAGAACAGAATGTCCAGAAACAGACTCAAACAGACTCACACACATATATAGTTTCTAATTTGACATGTGTTCACTTAAAACATGTTGATTCCAATAAAATGTGTGTAGTTTCTTTTTCCATAAAGGATAGAAAATGGGGCCGGACATGGTGGCTGTAATCCCAACACTTTGGGAGGCCAAGGTTAGAGGACTATCTGACCCCAGGAATTCAAGACTAGCCTGGGCAACATAGTGAGACCTTGTCTCTACAAAAAAATTTTAAAAATTAGCTGGGTGTTGTGACACACACCTGTACTCCCAGCTACTCAGGAGACTGAGGTAGAAGGATTGCCTGAGCCCAGGTCAAGGTTGCGGTGAGTCATGATCGCTCCACTGCATCCCAGTCTGGGAAAAAAAGAACAGAAAATAAGACTGTCTGGCAGGGAGTTTGTAATGCATATAGAAGTCTTTAATATATAACCATGTATTGGGTCTTTGTGGGTACACAGGAAGATGTTAGACAAATGAAACCCGTGTAGCTCAAACAGTTCACTTTTTTTTCCACCTAATTAATAAGATGACCTGGTAGAACTGAATTAATGTATCTATCTATGGGTAAAAACCATTAATAAAAACCTGTAGTTAAAGCTATCACTAAGTAAAAACTGCCAGTTTGAAACACCAATCCCCTAGAACCGAAACTTAAACTACAAAACTAGATATTGGATAAGTGTTTATATAATTATACTAATTAAATGTAGTGAAACTAATTACTACTCAGAAAATTATTACTTGAGCAAAGTAATCTGCTAAATATTAGTGAAAATATAACCAAAGGGTGGTCACCAAAGACAACTATAATGTTAAGTCTTTTATTCATCTAATAGCTTTATGGTAAGTGTGAATATCATTATTATTTATTTGTATTGACTAATAAAACAATTAAGTTACTTTTAGTCAAGATTTTCAGCTTTAAGAAACATTGTGACTCATGCATTCACTGAGACCCCAACCAGCTACATTAACCAAACACCACAAGGACTGGCCAGAAGCATCTGTACGTGCACCTTTCCTTCATGAACTTCAGGTTTTGACACTATTCTCCAGGAAATGAACCAGGGCACTGGAGAGAGCAGTAACAGATGGTCCTGGAACATCTCTTACAGGTCAAAGAAGCGGGCTCCCTGGCAGAGTTGAACATACAAAAGGAGAGAGCAAATACTCTTTATAGCTAATAGAAACACATAACTATGAGAAATGCTGGTAGTTCATGGTCCTCAAAAAGGGAGTTTAGAATTTATATTTTCAAATAGCTAGCTCTCTCTCTATATAGACTGATTTTATCATGATGAAAACAAATATTATTAAGTATACCCAAGAAAAATGAAAACATATGGTTACCCAAAAACTTGTACGTGAATGCTCATAGCATCACTATTCACAATATCCAAAAAGTGAAACAACCCAAATGTACATCCATTAATAAACAAAATGTGGTATATTGGGCCGGGCACAGTGGCTCACGCTTGTAATTTCATCACTTGGGAGGTTGAGGCTAGTGGCTTTCCTGAGCCTGCAAGTTCGAGACCAGCCTGGACAACAGGGCGAGCCCTCATCTCTACAGTGAATAATAACAAAAAAAAAAATTAGCCAGGTGTGGTGGCACACGCCTGTAGTTCTAGCTACTTGGAAAGCTGAGGTGGAAGGATCACTTGAGCTCAGCAGGTCAAAGCTACAATGGCCACAAATGTGCCACTGCACTCCAGCCAGGGTGAGAGTGACATTTCAACTCAAAAAAAAAAAAGTGGCGTATCTATACACTGGAATATTATTCAAGCCATAAAAAAGTAATGGAATACTGACCCATGCTACATCATGGGTGTACCTTCAAAACACTATACTAAGTGAAAGAAGCCAGATACAAAAGGTCAGATACAGTATAAATCCAATTATATGAAATGCCCAGAATACACAAACCCATAGAGACTGAAAGTAAATTAGTGGTTCCCAGGGGCTGGGGAGAGGTGGGAGTGGAAGTGACTGCTAATAGGTACAGGTGTTCTTTTTGGAGAGATAAAACGTTCTGGAATTAGTGGGAAGGTGTGAGTCCACAGCCACCAGCTCTTCCTGCCCCAACATGCTGTACCTTGCCTGAAGGGTTCCAACTGTCTTCTTTGTTGTTCCCTGTGGAAAGCCATTGGCAGTAACATCCAATGGCTGCTCAGGCACTGCACACCAGCTGATGGCTATTGAAAGATAAAACTCTAGGGTTAAAACTGTAGTTTCCTGTGAATGCCAGAAGTATTTTAATAAAAACATTTCTCTGAGTTGACAGACCCATGAGAGTAGATATGATGTCGCAGACAGTGACTGCTACTTGGATACTTGGCTTCCTACAATAGTATAAAGTGGTTCATAATTCATCATTATAATAGCTAACAATCATTGAGCATTCATTATACACAGAGTAAATGCATTAAACAGAATTTCTCACTTAATCTTAAAGCCCTGAAAATTATATTCTTCTAATCTGAAGATAAACTGAGGCCGAGTAAGGATAAGTAACACACAGAACACAGATCTGATCCAGTGTGGGTGTCTCCAAAGCCCACACTATTGACTACTTCAGTGGTAAACTGCCTTTCTAGGCTGGGAAGATGCAGACCCTCTCAGGCCACTGTTAGGGGAGAAGTTACTCCAGGGCAAATCTACCCTGGATCTCTTACCTGCCCCACAAGGAACAAGACGGCCAGGGCTGTCAGCTCTTTTTGCCTGCACCGCGCAGCGGCTCTGTTCAAATAGCAAATCTGACTGCTGTATTTTCAGTTCTTGAACTCCAAAGCCTTTAGGTAAAGCTGAGACATTCTGACACCTATATGTAAGGGAAAATGCATTCAGTTTAGGTGTATGCTTAAAGAAAAACAGTATTTAGTCAGGCACAGTGGCTTATGCCTGTAATTCCAGTACTTTGGGAGGTGGAGGTGAGAGGACTGCCTGAGTCTAGGGGTTCAAGACCAGTCTGGGCAACACAGTGAGACCTTGTCTCTACAATGAATCAAAAAAATTAGCTGAGAAATGATGGTGTGCACCTATAGTCCCAGCTACTTGGGAGGGTGAGGTGAAAGGATTGCCTGAGCCCAACAGGTAAAGGCCAGAGTAGCCGTGATTGTGCCACTGCATTCCAGCCTGGGTGACAGAGTGAAACCCCAACTCAAAAAAAGAAAAAGAAAAACAGTATTTAGGACCACATCATCACCCCTGAGCCTTAGTGGGACTCAAAGGCCTAAGAAGGCATATGGATTTATTTATTGGGGCAGGGGACAAGAGACTATGTCAGAATACAACCTAGATCACAAGAACCTTATGGATGGAGGAAGAACCTTCCCATTACTCTGAAGAAATGACTAAAAATCAAGTCAATACTCTTTAGTGACATTGGTAACACCAAATTCCATTCCTAATATAGGCTTTGGGAAACTCAGAAACTTTATGCAGAAACATTAACTTGTTGGCACCTGCTTCTTAGTAAATCCTTCAAACACACCAGAAGCCAAAATTATCCTATAATATAAAAGTTTCATTTTTTTCTCTTGTATCTTTTGCACTAACTAGATACCAACATGATGCTGGTCTAGAACTGAGCATATAGCAACTTTAAGTCCCATGACAGAGAAAACACAGAAAGCATCCTGGGCACAGTGCCTTGGCCTGTCTTTTTTTTTTTTTTTTAAACATCTTTATAGGGAAGTAGACATACCATGACATTTACCCATTTAAAGTGTATAATTCAATGTTTTTTTAGCATATTCACAGAATTGCCCAACCATCACAATATAATTTCAGGACATTTTCATCACCCCAAAAAGAAACTTTGCACTTAGTAGTCACTCTCCAGTCCCTTTTCCAGCCATCGACAACCACTAAGCTACTATCTTCATGGATTTACCTATTCTGAATATTTCACAAAAGTGAAATCATACAATATGTAAATTCTTTCCCTTAGCTTATTCTTAAGGTTCAATTATGTTGTAGCATGTATCAATACTTCAGTCCTTTTTACAACTGAATCATATTCCATTGCATGGAAAGATCACGTTTTGTTTACCCATTCATCCGCTGATGGATATGTGTCTCATTCTGGGGCCCTTATGAATAATGCTGCTATGAATATTTGTGTACAAGTTTTTGTGTGGATATATGTTTCCATTTCTCTTGGGTTCTACCTAGCAGTAGAACTGCTGGGTCATCTTGGGGCTGCACATCTGACATGGGCCCACAGTGCTTGCCTGGCCATGGCTTCACCCTGCCCTCATTTAGAACATTAATTGGGTTTGGCTGCCTCCCTTAAAAGACCACACTGAGTGAGCATCCTTTGCCTTTTACCTTTTGAAAAATTAAAACTAATGTTTAGGGTTTTTAATAATAACATAATAGCAAAATATGTACACAGTAGAAAACTTAAAAAGTATAGTAATAACAGAAAAACAACCCATAATACTTTTAACAACAAAAAATTACTTAATATCTAACTGTTGGGCATTTCAGGTGTTTCTTTTTTAAAAAATTACTTTACACAAAGCTAAATGTTTGAATACTTTCTTGGACACATTTCTAGAAGTGGAAGTGCAGGACCAAAAGATATGGTGTTTTTTTTATTTTTTTTAGTTGGAGTCTCACTCTGCCACCCAGGCTGGAGTGCAGAGGCAAGCTCACGGCCACCACAGCCTTGACCTGCTGGGTTCAGGCGATCTCTCCACTTCAGCCTTCCAATTAGCTGGAACTACAGGCACGTGCCACCATGCCCAGCTAATTTTTTGATTTATTGTAGACACGAGATCTCGCCAACTTGCCCAGGCTGGTCTCAAACTTGTGGGCTCAGGCAATCCTCTCGCTTCTGCCTCCCACAGTGCTGGGATTACAGGCGTAAGGCACTGTGCCTGGTGGTATGAAGATTTTTAAGGTTCTGTGGATATGCTCTCAGACTACCTCTGGGAATGACCATTCCATCTGAGCCCTCCCTCCCTGCCCTCTCACCTCCCAAGCAGGGCTCTCTGCATGGCTTGCTGGCTATATGGGCACTTTCCAATGATCACAGCTGACAAGTAGATGGGCTCTTCAAGGAAGTGCATCAATAGTGCCCCTTGGCATCCGAGGACATTCCACCGGGCTATCTTGTCACTGCAGGACATAGAGTGAGTCCTGTCTCCCCGGCCTGGCTTCACACGGAGCAGCCCTACCTGGTGATATGCAGCACCAGGCTTCCCTGAGTCTCCAACTTCTCCAGGCACACACTTGGCTCCAGTTCTATGAACATCTATCACTTTGGCACCACCAGAGGCTATTCTGGTGTCAGCAAACAGTCCCTCTACAGTGAGATCAGAGCTGCTGACACCTGGTAGGACTGGGCCACTTTCCTGCTTGCCAAAACCCTGATGGTAAGCTGCACTGTTGGTGACCTCCCTGGCTGGAGTTCCAAGCTCAAGCCTCATCTTTTTGGTTACAGGACTGTTGAAGTCTTCACATTTCCTTTCATTTTCAAGAGTTTCCAAGTTACCACTGGGTTCTCCTAATGGGTTGTTGGCCCAATCTCTGCTGACAGGAGAGCAAGGCTGATCTTCAAACTCAAGCATCGGAATGATAGAGGCATCCCCACCTGCGGGAGAATAAACTCCTTAAACAAGTGGTTCTCAAGGTGAGGTCCCTGGACCCAGCATCTCCTGGGAATCTATAGACATGCAAACTCGTGAAACTCACAGTAGACCTGCTAAATCAGAAACTTTGAAGGTAAAGTCTAGCAGTCTTTGTTTTTAACAAGTTCTCCAGGTGATTCTGATGCAAGCTCTGGTTTTAGAACTCCTGGGTTAATAAAGATCAATCTATTCTCCCAGCTGATCTGTAAGAGCACATACCCAAATTTCCCAAATAAGAATCCTATGTTGCCTAGAATGGTTTCCAACTCCTAGGTTTTTGAGTGCCTCCCAAGTGTTAGGATTATAGACATGAGCCACCGCACCCAGCCAAAAACCCTAGTTGACCAGGGTTTCTCAATCACTTCACTAATGACACACTGGATCAGATAATTCTTTGCTATTGGGGCTGTTCTGTACATTATAGAATATTTAGCAGTATACTCGGTCTCCACCCACTAGATTCCAATAGCACCTCCCAGTCTGACAATGAAAAATGTCTCCAGATGTTGCCAAATGTCTCCCAGGGAGCAAAGCTTTCCCTAGTTGAGAACCACTGGTTTAAAATGAGCAAGGTTTCCCAAGTGCATCTTGTGGAATTCTATTCCATAAGATGCCTTGTGGCCGGGCACGGTGGCTCAAGTCTATAATCCCAGCACTCTGGGAGGCGGAGGCGAGGACTGCCTGAGCTCAAGGGTTCAAGATCAGCCTGTGCAACATGGCAAGACTTCATCTCTACAACAAATCGAAAAATTAGCTGGTGTGATGGCACATGCCTGTGGTTCTAGTTACTTGGAAGGCTGAGGTAGAAGGACCACTTGAGCCCAGTAGGTAGAGGCTGTGGTGGCCGTGAGTGTGCCCCTGCACTCCAGCCTGGGTGAGAGTGAGACTCCAACTCAAAAAAAAAAAAAAAAAAAAAGATGCTTTGTAAAACAAAAGTGGGTAATTTATTTCATAATTAAATTTGGCAAACATTGCTCAAAATGTCCAAATGGTAGATAGTTTATGATGCACAGATCCACAGTAAAGACTCTACAGTAAATTACACAGTCTAAACTGGTGTTTCCAAAATTTCCAGTGGCTTAGATATTTCTGATCTATTCTGTGCTTATAGGGTACCAAAGAAAACCAGAGATCAGTAAAAAGCACAGCTATCCCTTGAGGAGGGAGCTGTTTCTTCAAACATTAACCTAATATGTGTTGCTTTCTAAAGTGTGTAAATAATACATCTCTAATCTTTAAAACCTAAGAGTGGGAAAGCAGGAGATATAGAAGTGAAAATGTTGCCAGATAGGCTGGCTGGTTGACTTCCAGAAACCTCACAAGGTGACAGCGACTTTGGAGAATTCACCAGGGTACACCTCCCACTCTGCAGACTCAGAGATTTGATCTGGACAGAATGCCCGGACGTGAGAGGCTGACTCATACTAATAAAACTCACAAGTAGGAGTCTGAAGTAGCTAACCCAGCCACCAAATTATTCATTAGTAATGAGAAGTAAATGCCAAGGGAGCCAGAGAGTCACATTCTCTAGGTAGTGTTCTTTCTGCAGACAAACCACGGGGCCATCACATTTTAAAAGATTACCAGTGACATTTCCAGAAGATTTTAAGATGATCAAAGGGTTACCAACTTTTTATTATTCCATCAAGTAAGATCTTTAAAAATCATAACTACCATCATTAAAAAAAATCTCATAACCTTTAAATTGAAAAACTTTTGTTTTGAAAACCTTACTACAGTCTCCATTTTCCTCGTTTTTTTCAGGGCCTCTTCTCATTGAGTAGCATCTATCTGGAAAACACTGATTTATGTAGTTTGATTGGTTATTAGGCTATCTGATCTCCGGATACATCTGTCTCTACACTAAGGTATGTCTGCCAGTGGGATCATTCAGGCACTGGCTACTCAGTGTGGTCAACGGACAAGCACCACTGGCATCCCCTGGAAGTTGGTTAGAAATGCAGAACCTCAGGCCTCACTCCAGACCTAATGAATCTGAATCTGCATTTTAATAAGATCCCTAGGTGTTTCATATGCATATTATAATTTGAGAAACACTAACTAGGAAACATCCTCTCATCCTTGGACCAGAATACCCATTACTAAGAATAGGGCATGGATGAGCACTGCCTACCACTACTGGTCATTTTTCTGGTCTTCAACTCTCAGTCAACTCTTTTCCTCACTCTTTTTTTTTTTTGAGTTGGAGTCTCACTCTGTCACCCAGGCTGGAGTGCAGTGGCATGCTCACGGCCACCTCAGTGTCAACCTCCTGGGCTTAGACGATCCTTCCACCTCAGCCTTCCAAGTAGTTAGGACTACAGGCATGTGCCACCATGCCTGGTTAGTTTTTTGATTTATTGTAGAGATGAGGTCTCGCCAAGTTGTCTAGGCTGGTCTCGAACCAGTGGGTTCAGGCAATCCTCTCAACTCGGCCTCCCAAAATGCTGGGATCATAGGCGTGAGCCACAGCGCCCAGTCTTGTTTTCTTAAGCTGTATCAATATTTTCAACATGAGTTACAATCTAATCTTGACAGCTATTGTTTCTTTATAGTGATTACCTATCTCTGCACTAATTGCTTATGTTTGGTGTTTTGTGTTTTTTTAAATTTTTATTTTGTAGAGATGGTGTCTTGCTATGTTGCCCATACTCATCTTGAATACCTGGCTTCAAGTAGTCCTCCAGTCTTGGCCTCCCAAAGTGCTGGGATTATGGGCATAAGCCACCATGCTAGGCCTGGATGTGTCAAAGTTTAATACACAAAGGACAATCTTGTATCTTTATTTCAAAGTTTTTAGAGTGAGGAAATTTTACTGCCATCCTGAGTTGTTGCCTACAAAAGGTAGAAACTATTTTCAAGTTTTGAGAAAGAAAAACAGAGGACAGAAATTACCCCTTACTGGTCAGGCATGGTGGCTCACGCCTATAAGCCCAGCACTTTGGGAGGTGAGGGGATTGTCTGAGCCCATGGGTTTGAGACCAGCTGAGCAACTTGGCGAGACCTCATCTCTACAATAAATAAAAAAATTAGCTGGGTATGGTGGCACATACCTGTAGTTCCAGTTACTTGGAAGGCTAAGGCAGAAGGACTGCCTGAACCCAGCAGGTCAAGGTTGCTATGGCCGTGAGCATGCCACTGCACTCCAGCCTGGGCAAGAGTGAGAATCTGACTCAAAAAAAAAAAAAAAAAATTACCCCTTAGGCTAGGTCTAGTCTTTCTGCCTCATGCAACCACAGCACCTGAACATCCCCTTATAACTCATCATAATTTGACTTGCTACAATTGTTTACATTCCCTACAAGACTCTATGAGGGTAAGTAATGTGCTAGTCTCACACACTTCTGTATACCCAGTATGACATATTATGCCTGACAAACAGTAGAGAATATTTGTTCAAAGAATGAATGAAATGAGCTTCAGGACAAGTTACTATAGGAAACTTGGATTTCCAAGTCCCATTGTTGGCTGCACATCTTGTGGGATTTCAGCCTTAAATTCCTAACCCTGATTCAGAGAACTGAATAGGATGAGTGAGACTGCACCTCCACCCCAACTTCTGCCCTCTCCTTAATAGAGAAGTGACTAGGTACACTGGTCTGTCATACAGAGGCACTGTTACCAGTTGTAGCTACACTTCAGTGAGAAGTGCTTTTGTTGGGAAACATATCTTGGATAAGACAAACGTAAGTAAGCAGTTGATGTAACATTAATAGAAAGGCTTGAATATACTTACAGGGTGTATGACTGGAGAAAAATACAAAAAACAGGTCTGGTCTGAGTTTCCATAGCCCTCTTTGAGTTCCTGGGACAAAGATACTATCCTCTTTCAAGACGACTGCCAATTGGAGCTGATGGAGAAGGTACCTAAGAGTTGCAAGATGTTATTAGAATGAATAACCAATCTCTGTAGTAAATGGAAAGTCTCTGGCTGTGTGATTACTAAGAAAATGTTACTGTAGACTAATGGGGCTGGTGGTGACCTGGAATGATAAGAATCATCTAGACCAGTGATTCTCAAAGTTTAGTCCCTGCATCAGCAATGTCACCTAGGAGTTTGTTAGAAATCCAATTTCAGCTGGGCGCAGTGGCTCAGAACTGTAATCCCAGCTACTTGATAATCTATAAATCAGTGATTCTCAACTGGGGGACATTTTGCACCCCAGGGGACATTTGGCAATGTTTTGAATGATTACCTATCCTATCTTGAGGTTCACTTGAGCCCAGGAGTTCGAGGCTGCAGTGAACTATGATTGCACCACTATACTCCAGACTAGGTGACAGAGTGAGACCCTGTCTCTTTAAAAAAAGAAAGCAAGCCTGGTGCAGTGGCTCACACCTGTAATCCCAGCACTTTGTGAAGAGGAGGTGAGAGGACTGCCTGAGCCCATGAGTTCAAGACCAACCTTGGCAACATGGAGACCTCGTCTCTACAATAAACCAAAAAATTAGCAGGGCATGGTGGCACATTCCTGTAGTTCCAGCTACTTGGAAGGGTGAGGCAGAAGGATCGCAGCAAGTTGAAGCTGCGGCCATGAGCGTGCCACTGCCCTCCAGCTCGGGTGACAGAGTGAGTCTCCGACTCAAAATAAATACATAAATAAATAAATAAAATAAATCCAATTTCTCAGGCTCCATCCTGGATCTGCTGAATAAGAATCTCTGGAAGTAGGTCCAGTAACCTGGGTTTAGCACGCCCTCCAGATGATTCTGATGCACACTCAAGTTTGAGAATCACTAATTTAGACCACAGTGCTATTCAAAGTGTAGTTCACAGATGGATATAATTTGTACTACCTGGGAGTTTACTAGAAATGCAAATTCTGGGGCCCCACCCAACACCTGCTGGATTAAATCTCCGGGGTTGTGACTTTACCTTTGGAAACTCCTTCTGGCTATGACCTCAGCATGGCTATCATTGAGGACATCACCTGTGGCAAAGAGGGGACATCAAGTGAAGACACATGGAAGCTGGAGCGGCCCTGGTTTCTAGAAGCAGCAGTCCCTCTAGCACCCAGGATGGCCACGGAGCTCCTGAAGGGCTTTGCCAGAAGGTGTCACAATCGTGAATGACAATGCTTTTGTTATGAGATTGATTCTCACTCTGTCGCCCAGGCTGGAGTGCAGTGGCATGATCAAGGCTCACTGCATCCTCGACTTCCTGGGCTTAAGTGATCCTCCTACCTCAGTCTCCCGAGTATCAGGGACTACAGGTGCAAGCCACCAAGCCTAGCTAATTTTTTTGTAGATATGAAGTCTCGCTATGTTGCCCAGGCTGGTCTTGAACTCCTGGTCTCAAGCAATCCTCCTGCTTCAGCCTCCCAAAGTGCTAAGATTATAGGTGTGAGCCACTGTATCCATTACAATGCATTTATATCAGGGTTTCTCAACTCAGCACTGTAGATGTTTTAGGCTAGAAAACTATTGTGATAGTCTATCCTGTAAATTGTTGGTTGTTTACCAGCATTCCTGGCCTCTACCAGGAGATACTCGTAGCATCCCCTACCCCAGCTGTGACAACCAAATATGTCTCAAACATTGCCAAATGTCCCCTGGGGTGTAAAGTCTTCCCCACTTGAGAATCACTGACTTATAGAAAAATCTTTATATGGGGGACAGAGGTCCAGATCCTTTGTATCCTGAATACTTGTGCTTATGGTGATACACTTCTATCCAACTGAATCCACAGTGGTCCCAGAACAGCAAGGCTTGGAGAATGAGGAAAATAAACTCAAAGAGTAGCCTGCTCGTGGGAAGGATGCAGAGATCAAGATCCCAGATCTCTGAGGGACTTCCATATTCTTGCTGAGGCCCATTTAATTCAAGATCTTTCTGGGGCTTCACAAGCCACTCAAGCTTTATCCTGTACCTGCTGTAGAGCCTCAAAGCCTTCCAGATGCAATGTAGAATAGCCAAGCCCAGGGAACCTGTGGTTTGAGTATGAAAATACTGGCTAAGCCGGGCTCAGTGGCTCAGCCTGTAATCCCACCCCTTGGGAGGCTAAGGTGAGTGGATTGCCTGAGCCTGTGGGTTCGAGGCCCGCCTGGGCAACTTGGCGAGACCTCATCTCTACAATAAATCACAAAATGAACCGGGCATGGTAGCGCATGCCTGTAGTTCCAGCTACTTGGAAGGCTGAGGCAGAAGGATCACTGGAGCCCAGCAGGTCGAGGCTGCGGTGGCTGGGAGTGGCCACTGCACTTCAGACTGGGTGACAGAGTGAGACTCCAACTCGAAAAAAAAAGAAAATACTGGCTAGCTTTGTTTACTCAGAAGGCATGGTCCTGGCGGCTTTGCTTTGATGGTGGATTTCTATCCTTTAAGTGAGTACTGTCCTTTTAACTGCAGCCACAGTAATAGGAAACAAAAGGTCAGCAACCTCAACTGATGCAGCCCCTTTTCCTCACAAAGAGAATAAAGGTTAACACTGATTTTCTTTTATTTTTATTTTTTGAGTTGGAGTCTCATTTGTCACCCAGGCTGGAGGGCAGGGGCATGCTCAGGTCACCGCAGCCTCAACCTGGCAGACTCAGGCGATGCTTTGACCTCAGTCTTACAAGTAGCTGGAACTACAGGCACACACTACCATGCCCAGCTATTTTTGATTTATTGCAGAGAGGAGGTCTCACCAAGTTGCCCAGGCTGATCTGGAACCCCTGGGCTCAGGTAGTCCTCTCACTTTGGCCTCCCAAAGTGTGGGGATTACAGGCTTGAGCCACCATGCCCAGCCAACACTGGTTTTCAAAGCTAAATTTTTTCTTAGATTCCCAACCGTGCTTACCACTCTTCCTCATTTTGGACTGTCCTATGCATTTTGTTCCCGTTCCCATGGAGACAACTTCTTTTGTCACTGAGGGGAAAAAACAAATCATGAAATTGAGGGCTCAAAGGCTGAATGCTCCCCAGTGCTCAAGTCTAATCACTCTGCACATTCCTCCAGGAGATTACCACACGCCCAATCAACCTGAATTCCACAGTTCCAGCATCGTGGTCTCTCGCCGCAGAAATACTGTGGAGGGCAAGGGCATATGCCTAACATTGTCATTTACACCCTGCCACAACAGTCCCTGCATGGTAAAGCAATGTATATCCTACCACCCCTGACAGGCAGGAGGAGTGTTCTAATGAAAAAGCATCTCACCTTGCACTAGCTTATCGGGAGTGTCACAGGTCTGGTCAGCTGGAGATTTTATCTTCACCACAGCAGCCAATAATGTCCACTCACGATTTGGTTCAGGCTTCCCCTGCTTGGGCAGCCTGGTCCCATAGTGCTCATAGCACAGCTGAGCAATCTCCTCTGCAGTCCACATGGTCTGAGCTGGTGCTGAGACCCTGGTCAAAACCCACAACTGTCAGAAGTACAGAAGGGAGAACCAGGGCCTCCACAGTCCTTCAAAGGGAGGCCAACTGTGTTCAAACTGAGGTTCTTCTATCTGGAACTCTGTGGATCATTTTCTCCTACTACCTCCCTGCCTCCTTGCCATCTGTAATGAAAGATCTAAGAAGCTCCAAATTCCACCAACCTCAGAAGACACCCTGTTTCTTCAAGTATTTTTTATTTTTTTTTAAGTATTTTTTAAAAAAGTTAGATATCTGATACATTTCTAATGAATCTGAGTCCACTACTCAACACAGAAGCGCATCAAAGTATCACTACTCCAATTTTCATTTGGAAATAGCACGTAAAGTGTTGTAGATCTCAGCCTGCTTTGGGCAGACCCTCACTGTACAAGGTTTATCCTTCTGGACAGATGTTCTTTTCTGGGCTTTTTATTTTTCTCTTCATTCCCCCACAGCAGAGTTCTTCTCTACTTCCTTCTATAGAGTAAGTCCCAACTGAGAGGTTTCTCAGCAGTCAGGTGTTCTCACAAAAGTTTGGACTTTAGTGGGCATGGTGGCTCAAATCTGTAAATCCTAGCACTTTGGGAGGCAGAAGCAAGAGGAATGAGTGAGTCCAGGGGTTGGAGACCTCATTTCTACAATAAATCAAAAAATTAGCCAGGCATGGTAGCCCACCTGTAGTTCCAGCTACTTGGAAGGCTGAGGCAGAAGGATCACCTGAGCCCGGAGGGCCAAGGCTGCGGTGATCCTGAGCGTGGCACTGCACTCCAACCTAGGCAACAGAGTGAACTCTTACTCAAAAAAAAAAAAAAAAAGTTTTTGTCTTTGCCACAAATTAATTGTGTGATACTGAACAGATTAACTTTCCTGTGTTTCCTCATCTGTTAAAATAAAGATAATAATATTACTTATTGTGAAGATTAAACAATGCTTATAAAAAGCTAAAATGTAGAGCATAATTCATGTCTTTTTTTTTGAGTTGGAGTCTCACTGTCTCCCAGGCTGGAGTGCAGTGGCACGCTCCCGGCCACCGCAGCCTCAACCTGCTGGGCTCAGGCAACCCTTCTGCCTCAGCCTTCCAACTAGCTGAAACTACAGGCATGCGCCACCATGCCCAGCTATAATTAATGTCGACTGTGATTAATATTACAAGAAACAATGTTGCACAGTATAGCAATGTATCATTCCACCATCTCTGACAGGGAAAAGGAATATTCGAAGGAGAAAAAGTCTCCCCTTGTATGATTTTCCTGGCTAATTTCCCTTGAGCTACTTGGCAGTGGAGGGGGTGGGGGGAGGAAAGGGGAAAGAACTGAAATGGGCATATAAAACCATGAATAAAAACCCATTTAGCAGAACAGACCTGAAAGAGGACTAGGATACTTTGCTGGAAATTCTCCCCCTCTTGGTTCTATTGATGCTCATTAGAAACATCCTGACCTCATTTCGACTCAATTATGCAACAAGCTTCTTAGTGGAAGATGAGGTCATATGGTGACCATATAGCTAAGCATTGCAAAACGAAAACAAAAAACAAGTCTTCCTAAGCCCCAGTGCATGTAGCTTCTGAAAGGTGGTATTTCTACAACGAGTCTTCCTGCATTACAATGTGCAGGCCCATTCCTGTAGTAAATGCAATGGCAAATCAGACAGACCATAGTGATTTAACACAAAAATCTGGCAGGAACTGACAGAAATTGTGACCTTCAAGTCAGAGAACCAGCAGAAATCTTCTAACACTTGGAGCAAAGAAAAGCATGAACGATACTAGAATCTTTCTTGGAAAGGGAGAGTTCATTCTCAGGGAGGCATGCCAAGACAGACACCCTGCCATCAACCTGAAATTAAAAGAGGTGCACATCACAAACTTCAATAGCTAAAGAAGGTAGAACTTGCCAGAAGAATGATGACACCCCGAGATAAAGCAAGCCATCTCCTTACTCCTGTCTGAATGAGCTGCACAGTTGGTGAAATGAAGTTTGATATACTGGATTGTTTATAACTCAAGCCTACATCCTCTCCTAGATATTGAAACCTCTCTTACCCGATCTCAAACCAGGCAAAGTGAGGACCAAAGGGAGGCCCAAACTTTACCTGTACGATGACCGCATGTGTATCTAACCCTGAATCGTACTCCACATCTTTAAAATTAAAAAAAGAAATCCTTCTTTAACTTCTTCCTATAAAATAGCAGCTCAGTTAAACAGGCATTTCTTTGCCCAGAAGTTCGTATCTTCAGCAGCAACAAGCCATAGGACCCACTAACAGTGAAACCCGCTGCCAGGGGAAACCAGGCTTTAGCGAAGCTAAGGACGTTCCTAACCACTCCCGGAAGCAGAGCCCTTTCTCGGCCGCTCCGGAGACCTGGGGTGAGGTCCCGGTCCTGCCAGCTACAAGAGAGGCGCTAGACAAAGCCCTGAGGACATACAGCAGGGACAGCGTGCGCACCCGGCTCACTGGCTCAGGCGGCCCGCGGCTGCGAGGTCACACGCTAGCCAGTTGCCGGGGACACTCACGCGGCGGCTCTTGCCATCCCCAGGTGCGGGGCGGCACGTCCCGGGACGTGACACGTGTTCGGGAAGACACTGTCCTCACACCCTCTTCCCACACAAAACGGGCTCGCTAAAGTTAGGCCGCAAGCGCCTGCCCTGGAGTCTCCCAGATCCCCGACCCCAACACCTCGCGGACGCCCCCCTCCCACCTCAACGGCTCGCGCCTCCGGGGCAACTAGCAGAACCAGGCTGCGAGGCGGACGTGACGTCAAAAAGCGGCTGCTCCTTCCAGGTCTCGCCCCCAGAGGCGCGCAGTGCACGCTGGTCCTTGTAGTCCTTGGGGGGCGGAGTCAGGGCCGCCGTGAATTTAGAGTCCCGCAGCCCAGGCGGCGTGCTTGGGGATTCAGGAAACTAGCTGACGGGAACCGCCAGCGGGTTAGATATGATTTCAAATCGGATGTATCTTGGGACGCGAGTTTGAATTTCTGTCTAAAACAGCAGTGTCCGATAAAAATATACTTCGAGCCGGGCGCGGTGGCTCACGCCTGTAATCCCAGCGTGAGGCGAGAATTGCCTGAGCCCGCATTTTTGAGACCAGCCTGGGCAACATGACATCTCGTCTCTACAATAAATCAAAAATTAGCCGGGCGTGGTGGCGCGAGTATGTAGTTCCAGCTAATTGGAAGGCTGAGGTGGAAGGATCGCCTGAGCCTAGCGAGTCTAGGCTGCAGTAGCAGCCACTGCACTCCAGCCTGAGCGACAGAGACTCCAACTCAAAAAAAAAAAGTATGTATATATATAAATTGTATGTGTATAAATATATATATATATATAAATACACACACAATCCGGACCACATATGTAATTTAAAGTTTTCTAGTAGCCACCATTAAAGAAGTCAAAAGAATTTTAATCGTATATTTTAATCAAAGTTTATTTAATCCAGATATCCAAAATAGTATCATTTCAGCGTGTAATCAATATTTTAAAAAATATCTAGATGCAAACTTTAAGAAATCTGATATATGCACTTACATCTCAATTTGGAACAACCACAACATTCTTCTCCTTTTCCTCCTTCCTCGTCCTTCTTTCGCCTCCTCCTCCTTCTTCTCCCCTACCTCCTCCTTTTTCTCTTCTTTCTTCTTCCTTCCTTCCCCTACTCTTTGTTTTCTTTTCTTTTCTTTTTTTAAGTCAGAGTCTTCTCTGTCACCCAGGCTGGAGTGCAGAGGCACGATTACGACTCACTGCAGCCTCGACCTCTGCACTCAGGTGATCTTTCCACCTCAGCCTCCAGAGTAGCTGGGACTATAGGCATGGGAACCACCATGCCTGGCTCATTTTTTATATTTTGTACAGATGGGTCTCACCAAGTTGCTCAAACTCTTGGGCTCCAGCGATCCTCCTTCCTGGGCCTCCCAAAGTGCTGGGATTACAGGCATGAGCCACGGCACCCAGCAGGGCCACATTTCAAATGCTTAATAGTCAGTCACATGTGGCTAGTGGCTATTGTAGTGGACAGTGCAGGTCTAAAACTTTCAGATTACTAGGAATAGGTAGTATAGCTGTTTGGATATTCAGAAGCCTTTCCCACCCAGCAGTTGTATGCCTTCATTGCTAAAGACGTGAGAATGGATTTTTTGTTGTTATCCCCCAAAAGTTAGACAAAAGTGCATCTTGCTTGACCTCATCCTTTTTTTCACTTCAAAGGAAGAGGGCCACAGCTCCCCAAGGCTAAGGTCCCTGCTTCTCATTCCTCCCCAACATCTTTAATCTGCAATGGACTCCCACTTCTGTCTTTAAAGAAACACTGATCCTGGTGGTGGTGGTGGGATCATCTTCTAGGGTTCTTTATTTAGGAATTGGAATTACCATTGACCTAATTGCAAAAACTAAAAAGTGAGTTGTCTTGTTATTTCCCTTCCCTTAATTTCCTTAATATAATCTATTATCAAGTCCTGTTGACTTTACCTCTCATCTCTTGAATCCATCTACTTCTCTCCACTTCCCGTGGCAACATCCTAGTCTAAGCCGCTGCTGTCCCCCTTTCATATTACTACAATTTTCAATTTTCACCTTTTCTTGCGGAACTCCAATTTGCTTTCCACAGAGCAGACATCTTTTCAAACCACATGTTATGTCACCCCACTGCTTAAATACTTCAGTGGCTTCCCAGCACTCTTTTACCTTATTTTAGACTAGTCAAGTGCAGTAGTGAGAAGGGGGTAAAGAGTAGAAGGTGTTCAATCTGTAACTGACTGAACAGTAGAGACAACTACTACCTTGGACCAGCCCCAGCACTCTTAATACAGATGAAATCCTATAGTAGGGCTCACAGTCCTGCATGGACCTCCCATTCCTGCCTCACCTGGTGCCATTTCTTTGGGTTTTTGTACTCTATCTGGTGTCACTGACCTTCTCCATGCCCCCTTCCTGCCACAGGGCCTTTGCACTTGCCATACCATGGAAAGCGCCCCCCTTCATATTTCATATCTAATGTCCTCAAGGAAACCTTTCCTAACTAGGTCTGTTAGTTTTTCAATACCCCGTGGACCTCTCCTTCAAAGTATTTATTCAAGCTGCCATTTAATGCAATTTTTTGGAATGATTTATTAAATGTCTTTTTTTTCCCTTGAGTTAGAGTCTCACTTTGTTACCCAGGCTGCAGTGCAGTGGCAGCTCATGGCCACTCAGTCTGGACCTGCTGGGCTCAGGTGATCTTTCTGACTCAGCCTTCCAAGTAGCTGGAACTACAGGCACACACTACCACGTCCGCCTTATTTTTTGATTTATTGTAGTTATGAGGTCTCACCAAGTTGCCCAGGCTGGTCTTGATCCCCTGAGCTTAGGCAATCCTCTCGCCTCAGCCTCCCAAAGTAATGGGATTACAGGCTTAAGTCACCATGCCTGGCCTATTTTCTTTTCATATTTTGTTTTTAAAAATTAGAGACAGGGTCTATGTTGCCTAGGATGGTCTCAAACTCTTAATCTCAAGTGATCCTCCCATCTTGGCCTCCCAAAGTGCTGGAGTTACAAGTGTGACTGCTCCTGTTTCCTTTTTTCTTTTTTTTTTTTTTTTTACAAGTCTAGAAGCTTGATGAAGCTTGGGACTATGCCTGTTTCTGGTCTCCCTAGTACAGCAGTTAGCAAATTGTGAGACTTAAAACTATTTGAGGAGACAATGGGGACTTTATGATCATTCTGTGCCTTCTAGTTTTCATACTATTTGTCATTTTTTCCTACCAACCCCCACATACAACTTGTCTACTGCTGCCTCGGTTTCTCTCTATCCTGTCTCCTTAAGGTCGGACACCTGGCATCTGCCCCCAGCCTCCTACTAAACAACTCTGTAAAGTCACCTATTACCTCATTAATCTGTGTAAGCTTTTCCAATGGTCTACATTGACAAGAGTTGCCTGAATCCAGTCCCTTCTGGTCTTGACCCTCTTCCCTTTCCCTTGATGAGATGGTTGTCTCCACTTTGGTTACAAATACCTTGCTGAGGATGTACCATATAAGTGTTTCTCCTGAAATACCACCTGGTTATCTTCTGCTTCAAAACCAGCAGGGGTGGGATGTTTAGTGCTCCCTGAAGTAATTCTCAGATAACTTTGCATACTTGGATAGTTTTACTAGCTGCAGAAGTAAAAACCTGTTCTGTGAAACTAGACTGGCAGCTAAACTCCGATGCTTGCAGAGGTTTTGTTGAGGGGCGAAAGACAAGTCATTTGTCATATAGTTCATCTGAAAAAAGGTACTCCCAGCTGTCTCCGTGTGTCAAGGAGGGGCTCCCATTTTTACAGCAGGCCCTCAGCCACGCTCTGACTACATTCTTAGCCCTGCAGAATTGAACTGAAAATAATGAGAACATTTCAGACTCCTCAAACCTGCACTTCCTGTTTTTCCCACCTCAGTAAATAGCACCTTTTTTTCAGTTGTTCAGGCCTCAAACCTTGAAATCTTTTTCACAACCCACATTCCATCCACAAATTCTGTTGCCTTCAGGCACACAGGCGAAATCTAGCCACTTGCAACCACTTCCATTGCTACCACCCAAGTCCCAGCTGCCATCTCTCCTCAACCAATGGCAACAGCCCACTGGTCTACCTGCTTTATGCTTGCCCTCCACACCAGAGCTCAAATAATCCTTGAGAAACATTCCTTTGCTCAAAAACCCTCCCATGGAAAGGTATGGTGGTTCAGGCCCGTAATCCTAGCACTTTGGGAACCAAGGAGGAAGAATCACTTGAGAGCAGGAGTTTAAGACCAGTTGGGGCAACATAGCAAGACCTTGTTTCTACAAAAAATTGGGCCGGGTACGGTGGCCTATGCCTGTAATCCCAGCACTGTGGGAGGCGGAAGCAAGAGGACTGCCTGAGCCCAAGGGTTTGAGACCAGCCTGGGCAACTTGGCGAGACCTGTCTCTACAATAAATCAAAAAATTAGCCAGGCATGGTGATGTATGCCTATGGTTCCAGCTACTTGGAAGGCTGAGGCAGAAGGATCGCCTGAGCCCAGTAGGTTGAGACTGCGGTGGTTGTGAGTGTGCCACTGCACTCCAGCCTGGGCAACAGAGTGAGACTCCAACTCAAAAAAAAAAACACCAAAAAATTAATGAGGGATGGTGGCACACGTCCATAGCCTCAGCTACTCAGGAGGCTGAGGTGAAGGATCCCCTGAGCCCAGGTCAAGGCTGCCGTGAGCCATGATCACACCACTGTACTCCAGCCTGGGCAACAGACTGAGACCTGAACTCAAAACAAAACAAAAACCTTCCCAAGGCTTCCACTCAATCATACAATACACACTTTTCTGCATGGCTTTTAGGGTCCTGCATAAAATGGTCCCTCACTGACTCCTCTCCGGTGATAAAAAGACCCTCTGCCACTCCTCAAAAATGCATTCCAGTCCAGATTGCCCTTTCCCACAGATCTCCCTAGGTCAGTCTCCAGATCTCTACTTAAACGTCACCTAGCAGAGGTCTTCCTAATCACCAGACTTAAAATCCCCTAGGGCAGGTGCAGTGGCTCACACCTATAATCCCAACATGATGGAAGGCAGAGAATTGCCTAAGTCAACAGGTTTGAGACTAACCTGGGCAATATGGCAAGACCTCATTTCTACAATTAAAAAAAAAAAATTAACTGGGTGTGGTGGCACATACCTGTGGTTCCACCTACGTGGAAGGCTGAGGTGAAAGGATCATCTGAACCCAGCATGTCGAGGCTGCAGTGGCCATGAAGGTGCCACTGCACTTCAGCCTGGGTGGCAGAGTGAGATTCCAACTCAAAACATAAATAAATAAATAAAATTTAAAAACCCTCTACCTCTAAAATAGCACCTCTGCCCCGTTACCCTGCTCCATTTTTCATTTTAGTATTTAACACCACCAGAAATAATATGTATTTATTTACTTGTTTGTCTACTTCTCTCCCCAACCCCAAAGGAAAAATACAAGTTTCACAAAAGAAGGGACTTGGTTTTTGTTCACTGTTGTGTCTCCAATCCTTTAAAACAATGTTGGTCCAGAGCAGACATTAATATAAACTTGTTTAATTAATAAGATGGTAGAATCCTAAACATTCTTTAAGTCAGCAATCTGGGAGAAAAGTTGACGTTTCAAAGGTCAAGACAAGAGACAAGTGGTTTATTTGGTAATAAGGAATAAAAAGGAATCCTCAATTCCTCATCTCTCTTCTGGTGGTTCAACTGAACTGTGGCAGCCAAATGGGTAGCAACACACAAAAATTCCCTTGCAGACCTTGATCTTTTGCAGAAATGCAATGAAGCCTGCGTTATACAACTTGCAGTTATTATTTTCTAGACAGAAGTGCCAGCTGTTGTACTTTCTAGTGTATCAGTACTTGCAACATTCTCTTTCTTGTCTTCAGGTTTCATGGCAGGAAACAGAAGTACTTCCTACAGGAGATAGAAATACATTTTGAAGCTATGAAGCACTCTGATCATCTTTTCATGGCTATCCACCCATTCCATTTGCCTTTGTTATTATTTCCACAAAACACCAGAGACTGGCATACCCCAGCTGAAAAGGCAAATGTGTTCTTTTATTATTTCACCCCAGTTCCTCTCAAGTTACAGAGGATGGAAAAGAACAAATGCACAGCACTGCCTAGGGCACCACGTGAAACGAAAGAATAATTATATATATATATATATATATATATATATATATATATATTTTTTTTTTTTTTTTT
>NW_007253919.1:441493-442636 GCF_000164805.1 Carlito syrichta
CGAACCCGCGGGCTCAGGCAATCCACTCATCTCAGCCTCCCAAAGGCGCGGGATTACAGGCTGAGCCACCAAGCCTGGGTAGAACAATTATATTAAACCTGAACTTCCTCGTCTATAAAAATGGGAAAACAAGTTTCCACACACCTCGTAGGGCTGATTTAACTGAGATAATGCATATAGAAGGCTTAGCACTGCCCTGGATCCTCAGGAAATGCAAACAATTAGTATTCTTTCTGCTGCTGGTAGAAAAAAAGCCCAAATCCTTTAAGGCCAGAGGCTCTGACTCTCCTCCTGTGGAATGCATGTAACTCCTCTGCCTGTTCTTCCTTTCAGCTCAAAGCCCTTCCACTGTTTTATTCTCCATGTCCTGCCTCCAACACAATGGAGCTTCTTCAGGGTAGTGTGCGCTGTGGAGGGCTGCCACATACCTTGATGTTATTGGAGTCTGTAAGGAACATGGTGACACGGTCGATGCCCATGCCCCAGCCAGCTGTTGGGGGCAGCCCATATTCCAGGGCAGTACAGAAGTTTTCATCTATGAACATGGCCTCATCATCACCAGCAGCCTTGGCCTGGAAGAGGAAAGAGAGTCAAAAGGTGACATTCTTCCAGAACATCTTACTGAGAGAACACATTAAAACACTCAGAGGTTGTAGAACCATCATTCCAGGGATGCTCCTGACACTCAGGACTTGCTGGGAATTGATTTCCCAGTAACTCCAAGATGGAGCCATTTCTTACTAAGACCTGGAGGTCCGGATTGATGAAATCTATCTCAGAACATATACAAATTTATCTGAAATAAAACACTTCCACTGCTTGGGGCTCAGGGACTCCAGTGAGATTAATTTCAGAGCCACCTGACGATTCCCAAGAGTCTTTCTCGCATTTTCTGAAACCACCCATCAGTGGCAATGACAGTTGCAGGCATCCTATGGGACTGTTTTCTTCATTAATTTCTATCTGCCTCCCATCCCCAAGTCACCTCCATAAATATACAATCTAAGAAAAATGTTCAGCCGGGCTCGGTGGCTCAGCCTGTAATCCCGCGCCTTTGGGAGGCTGAGGTGAGTGGACTGCCTGAGCCCACAGGTTCGAGACCCGCCTGGGCAGCGAGACCTCATCTCTACAATAAATCAAAAA
>NW_007253919.1:442814-467802 GCF_000164805.1 Carlito syrichta
AAAAAAAAAAAAAAAAAAGGAAAAAAGAAAAATGTTCTTGTTAGGCAGCTGTATTTATTTATTTATTTTTGAGACTAGAGTATCACTCTGACGCCCAGGCTGGAGTGCATGGTCACCACAGCCTCGACCTGCTGAGCTCAGGTGATCCTTCCACCTCAGCCTTCCAAGTAGCTGGAACTACCACACTTAGCTAATTTTTTTGATTTATTGTAGAGACGAAGTCTCACCAAGTTGTCCAGGCTGGTCTCAAACCCCTGCACTCACTCAATTCTCTCACCTTGGTCTCCCAAAGTGCTGGGATTACAGGCAAGAGCCACCGTGCCTGGCTGCAGTTGTATTTTCAAGACAAGCATCCTGCTCTCCATATAGATCAAAATAACTCCTTTTACATATTACAGAATCAAAACCATCTTGAACTGTGACTTCAGCCAGTAAAGCCTGTGGCTTTATCTTTCATTTTTAAAGTCTCCAAGAATGTTTACACTGACACAGACCACTCACTCTGGTAAGTGGGCACTGATGAATTATGTGCCTTTGCTCACACTCTCCTTCCTTACCTTGGCCTGTTCTTCAAAAAGCTGCCGCTGCCGCACAGGATCATTCAGCTCAGTGTAGGCATTGCATATCTCCTTCTTCATGACAAACAGCTCAAAACGCTCAGTCAGACCCTCTTTAGAGCGGTGCCTGGGGACAGAAGATCAAAGAGGAGGCTGAATATATAGGCCCCTAATAATCTAATATCCGATATAAGCTTTTTTTTTTTTTTTTTTTTTAAGTCAGAGTCTCAGTCTGTTGCCTAGGATGGAGTGCAGTGGCACGATCATGGTCATGGCAGCCTTGGCCTACTGGGCTCAGGTGTTCCTTCTGCCTCAGCTTTCAAGTAGCCGTAACTAAAGGTGCCATGCCCGGCTAATTTTTTGATTTATTGTAAAGATGTGGTCTCGCCAAACTGTCCAGGCTGGTCTCGAACCCCTGGCTCAAGCAATCCTCTCGCCTCTGCCTCCCAAAGTGCTGCAATTACAGGCAAGAGTCACTGCGCCCAGCCATTGATATGAGGATCCTTGAACTCTAGTGGACTCAAATGTGTTATTGATTGTAAACTGAGGCCTGCATGCATTCTCAGCGCCAAATTGTTTGGTACAATAGTGAGAAGAGAGAGGCTGGGAAGACTGAATTATCTTGCTAACAAGCCAGTGTGGCCAGCTGTTACACTTAGATTTCCTGTATTCATGCCCTTCTGTAGTCCCTCTCACATGGACTCCAGGCTGGCAATATGACTTGGTCTGACCAATGGGCTATCAGCAGAGGCTTTCTATGTCTGTGCATTGAGATTTGCTCTTTCGGAAGGCTTCCACATGCTGAAAGAAGTTCCAGGCTATACTGTCACAGAGGCCACATGAAGAGGCCCGAGGAAGAGAACCCATGTAGAGGAGAACCAAAGTGCCCTGGCAGAAGCCCCAGTTAAAAAGTCATTTTGGCCAGGTGCAGTGGCTCATGCCTGTAATCCCAGCACTTTGGAAGGCCGAAATGGGAGAATCACTAGGACCCACGAGTTTGAGACCAGCCTGGGCAATATAGTGAGATCCTGTCTGTACAAAAAAAAAAGCCAAGTGTGGTGGTGTGCATCTGCTATCCAGCTACTTGAGAGGCTGAGGCACAAAAATCACCTGAGCCCAGGAGGCTGAGGCTGTGGTAAGCCACAACCATGTATTCCAGCCTAGGCAAAAGACCCCAGCTCAAAACAAACAAACAAACAAACAAACAAACAAAAAAACACCACCTAGGCGACCTATAAAATCCTGAAAATAAATTGCTGTTTACCACCACCAAGTTTTGAAGTTGTTATGCATCAACAAGTAACTGAAGCACCATGCTTTATCTCACCATTTAGCCAAAGGGCTCATTATCTGCGGGTGATCACAGATGAATGTAGGATTGATGCAAGTCACCTCCAGGAAATCTCCCACAAGCTTAATGAGAAGGCAAAGCAGCGTTAGATATCACTTCTGAATTGATCTATGTTTTGATCATCCCAGCCTAGACAGAAGATCTTAGCTCCCACCCAGATGGGTTTATCCTATAGCTTTTCAAAGGCTACAAAGGAATTAACTGAGATAACACACACGAACTGTTTGGCGCTGTTTGGCACAGAGCTTAGTATGACTGTTTAAAGTTTGTTAATTCTCCTGTTCCTCTCTTTAGAGTTTTCCTAACTCCTAATTTAGGGGTAGTATTTAGTATTTAGCTGTAGAAATGAATTCTTTCCAGGGGGGTTTATTTCCCTAGGGACTAGGGGACTGGTAAGCACTGAAAGGACATATACTAAAAGGGCAGGGCCTCTCACCTTATCAAGGAGCCTGGCTGTGGTCCGAGGTGGAGGGCATTCAACATCTTTTGCCACACAGATATTATCAAGAATTTTGCGAGTTTCTGTGATACAAATGCAAAAATTAGGACAGGAGTCACCACACTAGCCTAGTAAAACTGTATATAAAGAGAACAGTGTATAGCTGGGCATGGTGCCTCATGCTTGTCATCCCAGCACTTTGGGAAGTGGAGGCAAACAGATTGCCTGAGCCCAGGGGTTCGAAACCAGCCTGGGCAACATGGCAAGACCTCATCTCTACAATAAATAATAAAAAATTAGCCAGGCATGGCAGCATGCGCCTGTGATTCCAGCTTCTTGGAAGGCTAAGGCAAGGATCACCTGAGCCCAGCAAGTCAAGGCTGAGGTAGCCATGAGCATGTCACTGTACTCCAGCCTGGGCGACACAGTAAGAATCCTACTTAAAAAAAAAGAGAGGACAGGCTGGGCTCGGTGGCTCAGCCTGTAATCCCAGCGTTTTGGGAGGCCAAGGTGAGCGGATTGCCTGAGCCTGCGGGTTCGAGACCCACCTGGGCAACTTGGCGAGACCTCATCTCTACAATAAATAAAAAAAAAAATTAGCTGGGCATGATAGCGCATGCCTGTAGTTCCAGCTACTTGGAAAGTTGAGGTGGAAGGATAGTTGGAGTCCAGCAGATCGAGGCTGCGGTGGCCGGGAGTGGCTACTGCACTCCAGTCTGGGTGACAGAGTGAGACTCCAACTCAAAAAAAAAAAAAAAAAAAAAAAAAGAGAGAGAACAGTATGGGAAATTCTAGCTCTGACTCAATCAAATTCAGAGCTGAAGAAGGCGGGTCATACAACAGAGAGTGTATCACTTTACCTTCAGTTTCAAAGAGGTTAGTTTCTGGCAGTTTCACCCCCAGGGCTTTCTCAAGCTCTTCTACCATGCTGATTCTCCTAAATGGTGGAGTGAAGTCAATCTCGTACGCTTGGCCCTCTGGGCCATCTGGGTGGTAGGTGACCTTGTAACTGCCTGTAATATGCTTCACCATACCTGGGAGAGAAAACTGCCATTTAAAGGGGATGAAGCCCAGGAAGCCCACCTCTGAAAGCAGCACACGAACCGCTCCCCCAAGACAAGTGTGAAAGAGAGAAGAGTCACCTGAAACCATCTTCTCCGTGATTTCCATGAGATCATTATAGTCTGCGTAGGCCATGTAAAATTCACAGGTGGTGAACTCAGGGTTGTGAGTCAAATCAATTCCTTCATTCCGGAACTGGCGTCCAATTTCATAAACCCGGTCAATGCCACCAACCACTAGCATCTAACAACAACACATGGCCCTGGTCAGGGCTGGTAATCTTGCCTTAACAGCTCTGGAAAGTTTCTGTCTAAGTTGGCTTCCACAGCTTAGGCTACTTTCAGGTGTCTACTCAAAACACCTGCTCTTTTCAGACATTTGTAGTAGATAATCTATTTTGGGTGCTCAGAAGTTCTGGATACTCTTCGTATGTCTTGGCATCCACCACTTTTTAGGCCCGAGACTCCCCAAGGAAGAAGCCTCTCTTGGGGTTAGGCTGCAAGAATGTAACCCAAGCTCCACTAATCAGGTACACCTGTGAGACTTTAACATGGAATCTACTAAAAGATGATGCAGGTATTGCACAGAATTCATTCTGGTAAAGAGGGTCAGTAATATCAGCTTTTAGAGGTAGCTGCTGCAGAGTGGTAACTGTGCCTAGTGATAAAAACACTGGGTTCTTCATGAGAACAATTCAGTGAAGTGATACAGAATCATTCCAAGTTGTGTGGTCTCCAAGCCTGACTGTCTGACCCTCCTGGAGATTGTGAGCTTCCTATATAGCTAACCATAATTTTCTTTTGTTTAAATTAGTTGTAATAGGTTCTGTTGTCTGCAGCTAAGAATCTTGAATGGTGGTCTTCAACATTTACTCAGGAGATTTGAAAAAACATCTTTATAGTGACTTGAAGATATTAATTAATTTCCAACTTCCACAGAGATTTGGCTCTTTCTTCTGCAAAAGACTACAAAATCAGATCTAATCCAAGGAAGACTATGACCTTAAAAGTAGGTTACAGTCGGGCACAGGGTCTCATGCCTAATCTCAGCACTTGGGAGGTGGAGGCAAGAGGACTGCCTAAGCTTAAAGGTTCGAGTCCAGCCTAAGCAACATGGCGAGACCTCGTCTCTACAATAAATCATAAAATTACCGGACACGGTGGCATGTGCCTGTGGTTCCAGCAGCTACTTGGAAGGCTGAGGTGGAAGGATCACCTGAGCCCAGCAGGTCAAGGCTACAGTGGTCACGAGCATGCCACTGCACTCTAGTCTGGGCAACAGAGTGAGAATAACTCAAAAAAAAAAAAAAGAGCCTGGGCTCAGTGGCCTAGCCTCTAATAACATCACTTTTGGAGGCCGAGGCAAGTGGATTGCCTGAGCCCACGGGTTCGAGACCAGTCCGGACAACTTGGCGAGACCTCATCTCTACAATAAATAAAAAGTTAGCTGGGTGTGGTAGTGAGTGCCTGTAGTTCCAGGTACTTGGAAAGCTGAGGTGGAAGGATCGCCAGAGCCCAGCAGGTCGATGCTGGGGTGGCTGTGAGTATGCCACTGCACTCCAGCCTGGGCGACAGGGTGAGACTCCGACGCAAAATAAAAAAAGTAGGAGCCAGGCTTGGTGGCTCAGCCTATAATCCCGTGCCTTTGGGAGGCTGAGGTGAGTGGACTGCCTGAGCCCGCGGGTTCGAGACCTGTCTGGGCAACTTGGTGAGACCTCATCTCTACAATAAACCAAAAAATTAGCCGGGCGTGGTAGCGCGCGCCTGTAGTTCCAGCTACTTGGAAGGCTGAGGCAGAAGGATCGCCGGAGCCCAGCAGGTCGAGGCTGCGGTGGCTGGGAGTGGTCACTGCACTCCAGTTTGGGCAACAGAGTGAGACTCCAACTCAAGAAAAAAAAAAAAAAAGTAGGTTGTATGTGCCTGTACACATGAAAGACAATCCCTTACCCTGTGCAGAAATGCTCTATAGATTTTATAGAGAAATTCTAGAAGTGTTATACTCTTAAACGTGGCAAATTAAAATACTCTCCTGGCTGTTTTACCCTCACTGTTCCTCTTATTTCTGACTATAACTGTCTAGTCAATGGTTTTCTAGCTTTCTGCTTATTTAAGGGAGCGAAGTGTTTTATTATTGACTACCTTATGGTAGAGTTCTGGAGCAATTCTCATATACAAGTTCATGTCCAGCTCATTGTGATAAGTGATGAAAGGCTTAGCCACAGCTCCCCCTGGGATGATGTTCATCATAGGAGTCTCAATCTAAAAAAGACAGAAAGAAACATTTAGTCCCAGACATCCAGAGGCTTTGGGGACAGCTCATACCTTGCATGTAATATAGTCTAAATCTGTTATATTCCACAGTAAAAGTAAGTTAAATAGTGATGTGCAAGTGCTGGACAAAAAAGAACAGATAGCTTGATTTGCTATAACAGTGTCTCAATTTCTATTCATACTAGATACTACTAACATAGTACCATAAACTTTCACAAGTTGTAAACGGCAATCCAATGGATATAGTTCAATTTGCAGTATTTATTAAAAATCTAGGCCGGGCTTGGTGGCTCAGCCTATAATCCCAGCACTTTGGAAAGCCAAGGCGAGAGTATTGCCTGAGCCCGCAGGTTCGAGACCAGCCTGGGCAACTTGGCAAGACCTCGTCTCTACAGTAAAATAAAAAATAGCCGGGTGTGGTAGCGTGCGCCTGTAGTTCCAGCTACTCGGAAGGCTGAGGCTGAAGGGTTGCTGGAGCCCAGCAGGTCAATGCTCAGGTGGCCGTGAGCATGCGTGCCATTGCACTCTAGCCGAAGGAGTGGGACTCCAACTCAAAAAAAAAAAATTAAATTAAACTTAACTGCTTATACCTTTTGAGTTAGCAATGCTACTTCTAGAAATCTATCCTACAGAAATACTTGCATTTGTGCATAAAGATGTACATTGAAACATTTATTATAGAAGAATATTAGAAATAACCTAGGCTGGGTAGGGTGCTTCACACCTATAATCCCAGCACTTTGGGAGGCCAAGGTGAGAACAGCCTGGGCAACGCCCATAGTGAAACCTCATCCAAAAAAAAAAAAAAAGGAAGGAAGGAAGAATCAGCTACTAGTGAGGCCGAGGTGGAAGGATCATATGAACCCAAGAGGTTGAGGATGAAATGAGCTGGGATTATGCCACTGCACTCCAGCGTGGGGACAGAGAGGAACCCTGTCTAAAAACAAAAACAAATACAAAATCTGGCTGTGTGTGGTGGCTCAAGCCTGTAATCCCAGTACTTTGGGAGGCCAAGTTGAGAGGATTGCATGAACCCACGGGTTCGAGACCAGCCTGGGCAACTTGGCGAGACCTCATCTCTACAATAAATCAAAAAATTAGCCGGGCATGGTAGCGCACGCCTGTAGTTCTGGCTACCAGGAAGGCTGAGGCAGAAGGATCACCTAAGCCCAGCAGGTTGACGCTGGGGTGGCCGTGAACGTGCCACTGTACTCCAGCCTGGGCAACAGAGTGAGATTCCAACTCAAAAAAAAAAAAAGCCTCAACTATCAATAAGGAAAAATAAATAAATAATGCAGCATTAAGAAGGAATATCTAGCCGGGCTCGGTGGCTCAGCCTGTAATCCTGTGCCTTTGGGAAGCTGAGGTGAGTGGATTGCCTGAGCCTGCGGGTTTGAGACCCGCCTGGGCAGGCGAGACCTCATCTCTACAATAAATCAAAAATTAGCCAGGCGTGGTAGCGCGCACCTGTAATTCCGGCTACTCGGAAGGCTGAGGCGGAAGGATCGTCGGAGCCCAGGAGGTCGAGGATGTGGTGGCCGGGAGCGGCCACTGCACTCCAGTCTGGGTGAGAGAGTGAGACTTCAACTCAAAAAAAAAAAAAAAAAAAAAAAGAAGGAATATCTATCTACCTCATACAAAGGGCTTCAGAATATCTTAAGTGGAAATAAAAGCATGTTCATCATAATACATACAGTGTGACCTCATTTATATTTATTTATTATTTTTTTTTTGAGACAGGGCCTCACTCTGTCACCAAGGGGAGCAGTAGTACAATACCAGCTCACTGCAGACCCAATCTTCTGGGCTCAACTGATCTTTCCACCTCAGCCTTCCAAGTAGCTGGGACTATAGGTATGTGCTGCCATGCCAAGCTAATTTTGCTTATTTTTTTTTTGCAGAGAGCCAGGTGCAGTGGCTCATGCCTGTAATCCCAGCACTTTGGGAGGTGGAGACAAGAGGATTGCTGTAGAGATGACGTCTGTACTATATTGCCCAGGCTGGTCTCTCACTATTGGGCTCAAGCAATTCTCTTGACTCAGCCTCCCAAAGTGCTGGGATTACAGGCTTGAGCCTCTGTGCCTAGCCAACCTCATTTATATTTAAAGAAAAAATTAAATCTTTCTAAAAAAGTGTACATATGTGTACTCCATTTGCAATGTACATATGTATATATACATAGTAAATGGCTTGGAAGAATACTTACTAAACTCAAGGGGAGAGAAGTTAGCTGCAAGAAGCAAAGCAGTACTTTCAATTTTGCTTCTCTTTATTCCTTTATTATTTAAATCCATTTTACAGTACATGCGCTTGCCTGTCTCATATAACAATCAATCTTTTTTAATGCTACAAAAAAGCAAAATGATTTGATAACACATTGACCATGGCTTCATTAGCATGCAAACGGGCCCGATACTTTGACCATTATCTTGCCTTCCTAATCAGGACACTAACTAAACAAGGTAGAAGAAAGACAACAGCAAGAAAGGGAACATTCTTATCATTAAGCATGAAGGATACTGACACAGGATATGCCTTGGAAAAGAAAGGAAAGGGAGAGTAAGAGACAAGAGAGTAAGAGTCAAGATAGCTCATCATGTCAGGAAAGAACTCTCCTTACCTCTAGGAATCCCAGCTCATCCAAGAAACTTCTTATATATGTGATGACCTTAGAGCGAATGATAAATTTCTGCCTCACAAAGTCATTCAGGATCAAGTCCAAGTATCTCTGACGATATCTTGTTTCCTAAACCAAAAACAGTAGCTAGAAATCAATGATAAAACTAATCAATACACCCTTGTGCCACAGCTAGGAGGCCATGAGAGCTTACCTTGTCTTTGAGGCCAAAGTGAAGATGAGGTAACATATGCAAGCAGGGGGACAGCAGTGTGATCTCGTAGGGAATGATGCTCAGTTCACCCTTCTTGGTTTTTCCAGGATTCCCCTGAACTCCAATTATGTCTCCCCGACGCAGTTTGTTATTGATGTGAATAAATTCTTCTTCTGATTTGTAATTCCTGAGTGAAATAGAAATGTAATTCAGTACACAATAGTTCAAATTAATACAGATGATTGGTTTACTCTGAAACCCTCACTTAACAGTTAATACCTAGTTAATGTGAGCCCAAGGAGAATCTCAGATTCAGGGGTAACAGTTATGAAAGGACTTTTATTTTACTGTCATACAACTTGAGGGGAATCATAACTTTACAGGTAAGCAAATGGCCTTTTTATCTTTTTAGCCTTACACTACCATGTCTCTTTCTTAACTCTAACTTTAAACATCAATTGGAAAATAAAACCACATCAGCCTCTGTTCCTGTGTTGCTCTAGACCAGTCTAGAAAGGTCTGCAACAGGATTATTTTGATATACCTGGAATTCGCCATAACTTGCAACTTGACCCCCTCTCCTCGAAGATCATAGAAGATGAGCTTTCCCCCAGAAGCTCTTTTGGCATGAATCCTTCCTAGAAAAAGAACAGCAGAAATACTGACTGTCAGAACCAGAAGCCATTTCATGGTATCAGTGCCAAAAAGGCTCCCTCTGCATTTTTAAAAATTTTAGTCAGGGCAGGATATAAACCAGAACAGGCCATGGTGGCTCATGCTTTGGGAGGCCAAGGTGGGAGGATTGCTTAGGCCTGAGTTTGAGACCAACCTGAGGCAACATAGCGAGTCCTCATCTCTAAAAAATAAAAAAAAATTTAGCTGGATGTGGTGGCACATGTCTGCAGTCTTGGCTACTCTGGAGGATAAGGCAGAAGGATCACCTGAGCCTAGAAGTTTGAGGTGAGCCATGACTGACATTGCATTCTAACCTGGGTGAAAGAGTAAGATCTCAATTCAACAAAACAAACAAAACACCAGAACAATAGCTATCTCTCTCTCTTCCCCTCCCTCTGACTCTCTCTCTCTCTAATTTACTTTCTAAGTAAACTATGTTTTCCAGTCTAACTTCTGCAGTTCTTTGCATCTTTCAAGTGACAATGGATCACACACACACTCCCACTGGGCCTAACATTTTGGAGGCCCTTTTGGGATTTTTAACCTAACACTGTCTTAGTTCTTATTGTTTAAGAAAATGAGTCTTGCCTGGGTGCGGTGGCTCAAGCCTGTAATCCCAGCACTTTGGAAAGATAAGGCGAGAGGACTGCCTGAGTCCAGGGGTTTGAGACCACCCTGGGCAACTTGGTGAGACTTCATCTCTACAATAAAATAAAAAATTGGCCAGGCTTGGTGGCACGTGCCTGTGGTCCCAGCTACTTGGGAGGCTGAGGCGGAAGGATCACCTGAGCCCAGCAGGTCGAGGCTGCGGTGGCCATGAGCATGCCACTCACTCCACCCTGGGTGGCAGAGTGACACTCTAACTCAAAAAAAAAAGAAAAAAAGAAAATGAGTCTCCTCTATTAAAGAGTAACATTTTGGCTAAATAAGTGACTATTTTTAGAGACCTGTGATTCTGTGTTGTCATATCAAATGTTTCGAAACTTGATATTTGACAAACTTTCCAAAATTAAAATTTTAAGTTTTGAATTCAGTCTTTTTGATTCCACAAATTTTAGATATTAAAAAAAGGAAAAAAAAAGAAAAGAAAAAGGAAGCATTCAAAGACATGTTCAGAAAAACAAAAAAATTCTAACTTACTACTCCACAGTGAACTAAAAGACATTAAGAAAATAACATAATGCTGGGCACAGTGGCTCACACCTGTAATCTCAGAACTTTGGGAGGCCAAGGCAAGAGGACTGCCTGAGCCCAGGGGTTTGAGACCAGCCTGGGCAACTTGGCAAGACCTCATCTCTACAATAAATCAGAAGGATCTTGAGCCCAGCAGGTCAAGGGTGCAGTGGCCATGAGTGTGCCACTGCACTCTAGCCTGAGCGACAGAGTGAGACTCCTAACTCAAAAAAAAAAAACAAAAAAATAAAAACAGGACAATAACATAAAACATGAAAGAATACAAATTAAAAAAAAAGAAAGAACACAAATCAGAATTAGAAAAACTAAGAAGTGAGGTGACAACACATGAAAGAATTAGAAATAATGTAAAAAATATTTCAGAAATGAAGACTAAACTATAAGGAACAAGAGTGAACAAATACAAGAAATAATGCCTTAAGAGAAACAGAAAGTGAAAAAGAGGCTAAGACTCAAAAATCAAAGTATGAAGAAGATAAAGAGGATTTGAGTGAATGTGACAACTGTTAAAAAGAACCAAAAAAATCCAGAAATTGAAAGAAACAAAACACACAAAAAAATTAAAATAAAAAAGAGCTGAAAATACATATTTGAAGGATACACTGTATACCTGAGAACACTGAACCAGAATGACTAATATCAAGACACATTCTAGTAAAATTACTGAACTTTAAACAAAAAGAATAAGCCAGGTTCAGTGGCTCAGCCTGTAATCCCACACCTTTGGGAGGCTGAGGTGAGTGGATTGCCTGAGCCCGCAGGTTCGAGACCCGCCTGGGCAACTTGGCAAGACCTCATTTCTATAATAAATCAAAAAATTAGCCAGGCGTGGTAGCGCGTGCCTATAGTTCCAGCTACTTGGAAGGCTGAGGCGGAAGGATCACCGGAGCCCAGCAGGTCGAGGCTGGAGCCCAGCAGGTCGAGGCAGCGGTGGCTGGGAGCGGCCACTGCACTCCAGTCTGGGCGTGAGACTCCAACTCAAAAAATAAATAAATAAATAAAAAGAATAAGCCAGGCTCGGTGGCTTAGCCTGTAATCTTGCACTTTGGGAGGCTGAAGTGAGTAGATTGCCTGAGCCCACGGGTTTGAGACCCGCGTGGGCAACTTGGCGAGACCTCATCTCTATAATAAATTTAAAAATTAGCCGGGCGTGGTAGCGCGTGCCTGTAGTTAAAGCTACTTGGAAGGCTGAGGTGGAAGGATCGCCGGAGCCCAGGAGGTCGAGGCTGCGGTGGCCGGGAGTGGCCTCTGCACTCCAGTCTGGGTGACAGAGTGAGACTCCAATTCAAAAAAAATAAAAAGAATAAATCTGGGGGGCATTTATGTATTGGCAGGTTCTTTCTGGGTGGTAGAATTACTGGTAATTAAACTTTTCTTTCCTTGCTTTCTTTGACTATTCTAAATTTTCTACAACTGATAGTTTTCTATTATTTTGGGGGAGGGGAGAAGTAAGGAAAATAAGTGATTTAATTTGTTTTAATGAAGGAAAAGAAGATCCTAAGCAAAACTATAAATCCAGTAGCAATGTTCTAGAAACAAAGTGTCAGTGAAAAGCATTCTCAGGCCAAAAATGAGAATTTTTGAAGCCTGAGGCCATGGCTTCTACTGATGAAGAGAAGCCCTCCTAGAGAATGTCCCTATCTCTGCAGCATTATCTCTTCTGGAATGTGAATCCATGCTTCAGCGCAGCTCTCTTCTTTCTTTCCTTTTTTTTTGAAGGTAAGAAACCAGGATTTATTGAGAAGACATACAAGCTCCCAGAGCGGGAGGGGACCTAAGAGGTTGCCAATTTTCTTCTTTCTGTGAGTGGATATCATAGGACTGTCCTTAGTAAAGTAGTTTCAGACGTCGTCTACTTGAGAGCAAAACAACCCAGACTTTCCTTTGTGCTACTGAAGAGGCCTGCCTGCTGTGGGAGCTCAGCAAACTGCCAGGCAGTTTTCCTACCTGCCACCTTTAAGGTGATGTCAGTCAGGTGGTCCCCAGGCTGCAGGTGATTATATTTTTGGATGAAGTCAGTGAGTGAGATGTCCACATGGAACTTGTGTGGGTACGGGTCTTCCCCATTCACCTTCAGTTGATGGACTGCTTGACTGCGGATCTTGAAGTATTGCTGTTAAAAAAAGAAACCCTTGAGAAGTTGAACCTGGCTAGACCACTGGACTATCTAGCAGAGTACTGCATTCTGCCCCAGGATGACTCCAATACACTGAGGTTTTCTTTAACTGAGCCCTCTATACCCTTGAAATCACAGTATTCAATGTGGAGTGAGATTTGCAGTTAAAATATCCAGGGCGAGGCTGAGCACAGTGGCTCATGCCTATAATCCCAACAATTTGGAAGGCCGAGGTAAGAGGATTGCCTGAGCCCACGGGTTCGAGATCAGCCTGGGCAACGTGGCGAGACCTCATCTCTACAATAAATCAAAATATTAGCCAGACATGATGGTGCATGCCTGTAGTTCCAGCTACTTATCGCCTGAGCCCAGTGGTCGAGGCTGCGGTGGCCGTGAGCGTGCCACTGCACTCCAGCCTAGGTGACAGAGTGAGGAGCCAACTAAAAAAAAAAATTATATATATATATATATCTCCACGGTGGCTAGATCCTACCTAAAATAATATCCATTTAATTGGTACCAGTGGCCTTGTTACCACTTCTGTGAATCGCATCTGCATGGTGAGTCACTTATCTTCCTAGATACACTCCTACATCTGGCCACATGTCAGACTTTCCCCACATAGCATGCCTATGGGGTCTAGAGAACGTAAATAAGCAATATTGGATAGCAGCAGATAGCAAACTTTTTTTTTTTGAGTTGGAGTCTCACTGTATCACCTAGACTGGAGTGCAGTGACACACTCATGGCCACTGCAGCCTTGACCTGCTGAGTACAGGCGATCTTTCTGCCGCAGCTTCCCAAGTAGTTGAAACTACAGGCACACGCCACCATGCCCGGCTAATTTTCTAATTTATTGTAGAGACAAGGTCTCACCAAGTTGCCCAGGCTGGTCTTGAATCCCTGGACTCACAATCCTCTCACCTCAGTCTCCCAAAGTGCCGGGATTATAGGCGTTGAGTCACCGTGCAGCAAACATTTTCTGATGCAACTTCTCAACTCTGCTTTGTAGTGGGAAAGCAGCCTTAGATATATATAAACAAATAAGCATGGCTGCATTCCACTATAATTTTATTTACAAAACCAGGGAGGAGAAGACCAAGTGGAGGAGTGGAAAGGAGTATTTGGCCTGCGGAGTGTAGTTTGCCAGGCCCTGGTCTAAAGTGAACCCTAGTCCATCTTTGGAGAAAGACTTTCCCTGGGTCCTCTATAAGGCCCAGCTAGTTTCAAGAAAGATTGATTTACTTGGGAGTACTAGACTCTCCCGAATGCCTGTTGGGGGTAGACACAAAAAAACACTCAAACTTGTGTTTTTAACCAGATGGAGTGGCAGGCCCTCTCTTATCCGCTGGCAGTGACCCAGAGCCCACTGGTCCCTTCTACTGTCTGGTCCCAAGGAATCAGCCATAAGCCTCATCAGAAGTTTTCTGAAGTGCCCAACCATGCTAGTAGCCCAGGAAACTCACATTTGGGTCCAGACTCTCCTCCTCTGCACCCATGCCATTGTCAGTGGTGTGGTTGGTGGCAACAGCAGTGGCTTGCTTCTCACTGAGCTCTTTCTGCTTAGCCTCTTTCTCTGCCACTTTCTTCTCAGCTTTCAGACGTCTCTTCAACTCACTGTTGGAAACATGAAAAGTGTACAATGTGACAACTGCCTGAAGAGTTTTTTACTATGTTCTCCCCAAAGCCACTAGTCAAAAATGAACAGCCAGGGGGAATGCTCTTGCTCTATTCTACACCCCCAATTTCACACACCAACTCTACCGCTCTTAATCACTGAACTCTATATGTGAAAGACACAAAGAAAAAACAAGCTCAGAACAAAGATATGAAAGATCATTCTCAGTCTTGATTTCCAATCTCAGTTCCTTGACATTAGTTCCAAACTAAAACCAAGATATACCAGGACAAAGAAACTCCTGCATATTAGTTTACATTTAGAACATGGAAAAACGGTTTTCTAGATAATTAGCTGGATAGACTTTTCTTCAGCTAACTAGGTTAGGGAATTCACTGAGGACAGGGATGGAAACTTAGTTGTTTGGTATTTCCAGTAGAAAATGATGTTCCTACAGTGTCAGTTCCAACATGTGATAAAGAAACATCTCCTGCTGTCTGCCACCCTCCTCCATCCCTTCATGAAGAGTGAGTTAGACCAGGGGTAGGGGAGAGCTGGTTCTTCAGAGATCAAGGAGACCCCCACAGACAGTCTCTCCAAGAATGGCTCTCAGCATTGGTTACACTTTGTTCACTGGAGCCCGACTTTGACAATAGGGTAGAACAGCATAGAAAGCAGTGTAATACAGGAAATAGTATATCATCTTTGCAGTCAGACTGCCTGGGACTATTCAGACACACAAGTCACTTGACCGTGGGTAAGTGACTTAACTTCTCTTCATCTGTAAAATGGAAATACTAATAGAGAACCCTTACCAGTTGTTGTGAGGATTAAGGTGTTTGTCAGGGATTGACCCTGGTCCTGACATTTAGTTGACACTCAAATGTGAGCTATCCTAGGTATCACTATTTTTTTTTTTTTTTGAGTTAGAGTTCACTCTTTGCTGCCCAGACTGAAGTGCAGTGACATGCTCGTGGCCACTGCACCCTCGATGTGCTGGGCTTAGACGATCCTTCTACCTCAGCCTTCCAAGTATCTGGAACTACAGACACACGCCACCATGCCCAGCTGTCCCTATCTTAAGCCTTCACTCTCTGCACCTAGGGGAGAAATCATACAGATTTGAATATTAAATACATTTCTTGTTAAATCCTTCACTATCCAAACTCTTGATACTTGTCACTTAAAACTCAAAAATCAATGTGATGTGGACAACTCAGTATCCTTTATGACCTGAACTTGTTATCTGAACCCAGAAACAAAACTGATTTGGCTAGAGGATACCTTATTATTCAAAATAATTTATGGGTAATTCTCTCAAATCACTTATGCTAATCAAATATTCTGCAACAGTGAACCATGGTAAAAAAATCTAATGTCATCCTTGCATATTGTCTGGCTTTAGGACATGTCCTTCATTTTCAATATGAGTTTTGAGTAACTGAAAAAAAAAGTAATTGGGGATTTGAATCTCATCTTTTAAGTAAGAAAAAGTGATTCTGATGGCTTCAAAGTAGACAACTCTCTAGATATAATGTGTCTTATAGCATTTGTAAACACCTTTTCAAAACAGTGTGCTAAACTTATCATGCTATAATTCAGTCAGTGGACATTTAGCTCTTTCTAGAACTTCTTTTTGGGGGGTGTTGGAGTCTCACTCTGCTGCCCAGGCTAGAATGCAGTGGCACACTCACAGCCACCACAGCGTTGACCTGCTGGGCTCAGGCTATCCTTCTGCCTCGGCCTTCCAAGTAGCTAGAACTACAAGTGTGCGCCACTATGCCCGGCTAATTTTTGGATTTATTGTAGAGATGAGGTCTTACCATGTTGCCCAGGCTGGTCTTGAACCCCTGGGCTTAGGCAATCCTCTCATCTCCACCTCCCAAAGAGCTAAAATTACAGGCATAAGTCACTGTGCCCAGCACAGTTCTTCCTAGAATTAAGATAAACCTGTTTTCCACTCAACTAGTTGTTCCTCTTAAAACAAATCTATCCTAAGGATAATCCAAAAAAGTCCTAGGGATAACACTAAGACTAGAAACTAAATCTCAAGAGCAAATAAAATCAAAGCCGGCATTAGAAAAATCTTTATTTAAACAAGGGTTTTGTTCTCTGGATTATTCTAAAATAAAATCCAGAAGGCATCTCAAGACTCTAAAGAAGGAAGATCTGTATTTATTAGAGAGAAAATAAAAAAGGGTTATTGGTTTTGGTAGTAGGGCTCCTTGTTTCCTTGGCAACAAGTCCAAAGACTTAGCCAGGGGTTTAACAGATAACGAACCAAGTAAGGAAATAATTTTTGCTCCCAGAGCAATACAGAAGGTAATGGGCACCAACCTTCTTTTATCAGAAAGCGGCTTGTCCTTGTGAAGTATCGTGAAAGGAGCAAGTTGACCCAGTCGCAGTTCCCTCTGACCCCACTTTGCCCAGGAGGTTTGGTGCAAGGACCCCCTAATAAGCCTTACAGCAGCTTGCGTCAACATGGCGGAACACCCTGGAACTAATGATTACCACCACCTAGCAGGAAACAGAGATGTGGTGTCAGATGGGACAGACAGTATACATACACCCATCCAGCTCTCTTATGGGTTGGGGGAGCAAGACCTTGCCTGCACTACTTTTTAGTGTTCTATTTAACTTAAGACCCTCTTAACTGACAGAGACTTGTGACACTTATTGTACTACAACTGACAAAGTTCTCGGTTCTGGCTAGAAAAACCATGCATATTTGGGGTTATAAGTCAATAGCAAGTCAATCAATAGCTCACAGGCAGAAATAACACAACATTCTAGAATATGGGAGACAGGATGTGAGGCAGTGCTTCTGAAGCCCTGAATGTAGTTGGAGATGAAATACCTGGCCACAAGATGATAATGGGAAAATAAGAAACTGTCACTAGCAACTGCAAACTAGACAGAACTAAAGATAAGTCACACAAAAAGACCTCTGAGTCAAAGACAACACTTGTTTGGAATTCTAGGAACAAGGAGGAAAAGAAAAACTTCAGGGTCTTAGGCTACACTATGTTTACACATTAATTTTTAATTTTTTTGAGTTGGAGTCTCACTTTGTCGCCCAGGATGGCGTGCAGTGGCACACTCACAGCCACCCCAGCATCCACCTGCTGAGCTCCGGTTATCCTTCCACCTGGTAATCCTTCTGCTTGAGCCTTCCAAGTAGCCCAAACCACAGGCATGCTACCATGCCCAGCTAATTTTTTATTTATTGTAGAGACGAGGTCTTACCAAGTTGCCCGGTCTTAGCAAGTTGCCCGGTCTTACCAAGTTGCCCAGGCTAGTCTTGAACCCGCAGGTTCAGGCAATCCACTTGTTTCGGCCTCCCAAAGTGCTGGCATTACAGGCTGAGCCACCGAGTCTGGCCTTATTTTTTATTTTAAGAAACAGAATTTATTTTCCTTTTGTGGCCAGACAGGTGGAAGATTATTTCACCTCTTAAAACAGTTTGTAAGGCTGGGTGCAGTGGCTCATGCCTGTAATTCCAGCACTTTGAGAGGCAGAGGTGAGAGGATTGCCTGAGATCAGGGGTTCAAGATCAGTCTGAGCAACATGGCTAGACCTCGTCTCTACAGTAAATCAAAAAATTAGCCAGCCGTGATGGTGTGCGCCTTGGAAGGCTGAGATGGAAGAATCACCTGAGCCCGGGGCAGGTTGAGGCTGCGGTGGCCATGAGCTACCACTGCACTCCAGCCTGGGTGACAGAGTGAGACTTTGACTTAAAAAACAAACAAACAAACAAACAAACAAAAAACCCCACCAAAAAACAGTTTGTAGTAAGTTTACACATTATTAACACTGGAACACTGGAAGGCAACAGAATTACAGGCATCGTGCTCTTTATAGGGTTAAAATAAATTTGAGAAGTACATTTCATTTGAGAATAAGTCACTTGGGTAGGCAGCACATCTTTTTAAAACTTCAGGACAAACGGTCCTTACTAAAGATTTCAGATCAGGGGAGTTCCAAGAACAATAGAAGGAAATCTTAATCATAACAAATTACTTTAGCTCATGGTCACTAGAGAAATACACATCAACATCAGAATCTTTTAGGTGATGTGAGGTAGTACAGTGCAGTCAGTATAAAGAGCATGGACTGTCGAGTTACGGACTTGATTTGAGCTCTCTATGCCAGTGCTTTGGATCAAGGCCAGGGCACACTTTAGAGATGTACACTTTAGCAACACATTTAATTACGCAAGGCCACAGTTTTCTAATTTGAAAAAATGAAAATTAACTCTTCTCTTACAAGGTTATTATTGAGGTAAGACAAAAAGGTTGTAGAGATCTAGCACTGTGCCTGGCACAAAAAAGTTGCTCACAATAGTTGTTGTATTTAATCTTTGAAAAGTCAGTAGAAAGGAATCAACCAGTTTTCTCAACTTACCTTAAAATCACATTCTGAACTAGAAACCCTACTTTCACCCGTGACTTACAGTCCTAAAATTCAATTCAATCCCATGTAATTTATCATAGGTTGTTTGAAAGAATGAACTGAACTTTTTAGGACCGCAATCACAGATATGAAGAATTCAATTCAATTCAATTCAGTTAGATGTAACCGATCAAAGTCCAGTCGATATTTCCTAAGGTAGAAGTCTAAGACCAAGTTCTAAACATTTATGGAAATCCATCAGATCGCTCTAACAAAGGACAACATATTAGGGTGCACTAAATCATATATTTAGACATATTCCTTATCGCTTTTCTAAAATATTGGAAGCATAAACACAGACACAAAAGGAAACATCAATTCTCATCCACTGAGTGACTAGAGCAATTAACTTCCTCAGGATTCAGGAAGAGTATTCAGCCCTAATACACTATGGCAGCCATCATATGTAATAACATAACTTCTCTCCTATGTCTCTAAAATGGTACTAATTATGTACTATAGCATTAAGAAAACACTTAAATCATTGCCTTGTGTTCTGTAATTCAAACAAGGAACTCCAATGAGAATACAAGACACAGTCAATTAAAGGCTGGCTAATATTGACTTATCTATGCTAAACTCAGACTCCAAGGATTTGGGGTGATTAACAAAGATACTAGGCTGAATAAGATGGCCTTTTATTATTAGACACTGATCACTCGATACAGATCCACTGAATAACCCATACGGATGGGGGCACAACAGTTTTAGAAATGATACCTTTTCATATGTAAGGTTCAGAATGATCATGGTGAGGCCAAGAAAATTTTGAAGGGCTTTCTGGAAACTTGGGGTAGTTACACTTCTTCAATCTCCTCATTGGGGAGCGGCTCAATAAAAGAATGCACTTCTCGGAGAGGAGGGAAGAAGGAAGAAAGGAGGCAGTAAGTTTCGCTTTCCTTTCTGACACCTCTCAGATACCGTGCTAGCTTCTGCGCATTCTCTCATTCCAGGAGTACGACAGGGGAGACCCCGTCAGCCGCAGGTGGGAGCCAGAAGCCGAAGGTCTCGGGGCATCCCGGGGTATGTAGTTCCCAGCGCGCAGCGGCCACGTACGGTGCCAGCATGTGCGTTCCCACGAGAGCCAGCAGGAAGGCCCGCGGCACAGCCGCCTCGGCCGGAACCTCAAGGCGCTTCCCAGCCCGGACTCCCGTACCGCAAAGTCTTTAATGGCCGCCACGATACTTACTTCTTGCTCAGTTTCGGCTCGCCGCCATCCACTTTTATCTCGACCTCGGGCACCGCTGCCATCTTCCCCGAGGGCCAGACCCAAAAGTGACGAGCGCAGCCCGTTAATTTCCAGGTCAGGGGTCGAAGACCCGCCTCTTCCGGGGGACTGGCGCTCTTGGCGCCGGGCTGCTCCGCCGCGGGGTTGCTCCTGCGCAGGCGCAGTGCTGGGCGTCGCGGCCGAGGCGTCAGTGTTGGTGTGTGCCGGGCGCTGGTTCGGGGCCCGCTTCTCTGGTTCCTGGCGACAGACATGGCGGAGGCGATGGATGTGGGCAAAGACCCCAACGGACCCACCCACTCCTCAACTCTCTTCGTGAGGGAAGACGGCAGCTCTATGTCCTTCTACGTGCGGCCCAGCCCGGCCAAGCGCCGGCTCTCGACGCTCATCCTGCATGGCGGCGGCACCGTGTGCCGGGTGCAGGAACCCGGAGCGGTGCTTCTGGCCCAGCCCGGGGAGGCCCTGGCCGAGGCCTCGGGCGACTTCATCTCCACGCAGTACATCCTGGACTGTGTGGAGCGCAACGAGAAGCTCGAGCTGAAGCCCTATCGGCTGGGCCCGGCCTCCGAGGCCGACCCGGGGGGGCCAGAGACAAAGCCCGGGGCTCCGGCCGAGGGCGCCGTGGAGCCCAGCCCGCAGTCGCTCGCGGGGCGCATCTCCTTCACGGTCGCGGACGACGTGGCCATCTTGACATACGTGAAGGAGAATGCCCGCTCGCCCAGCTCCGTCACCGGCAACGCCCTGTGGAAAGCGATGGAGAAGAGCTCGCTCACGCAGCACTCGTGGCAGTCCATGAAGGACCGCTACCTCAAGCACCTGCGGGGCCAGGAGCATAAGTACCTGTTAGGGGACGCCCCGGTGAGCCCCTCCTCCCAGAAGCTCAAGCGGAAGGCGGAGCAAGACCCGGAGGCTGCTGATAGCGGGGGTGAGGCCCGCGGCTGCGCGCGAGGGGTCCTCGGCGCACACCCGTGCGAGTGGGAGCGGAGGTGTCCCTTCCGCTTTGGCATTTTGGTGGCATCGCTTACCCCGCTGACATCCGACTAAATTTGCTCCATTTTCCTTTTTTTCTGGCTCTTACGTGTTTTCTTCCCCAATAACTGATTCTGTTCAAAAGGTACAAAAAGAGCATATGTAAACTTCTCGGCTGGGCGCGGTGGCTCATGCCTATAATCCCAGCTATTCGGGAGGCTGAGACCGGAGGATCCCTTGATCCCAAGAGCTCGAGGCTGCAATGGGCCATGGTCGCACCGCGGCACTCCAGACTGGGTGACAGAGCGAGACTTTGTCTCAAAAGATTAAAATAAGATAAAATTTTCTTGTTCTTCCTGCCCATCAGCTACCCACTTTTCTTCCCCAGAGGCAACAGTGTAACCGGCTTCTTGTGTATCTTTTCAGAGACCAGTTTTTTTTAAAAAAAAGTTTTATATTCAGATAAATCCAGTATATGCCGCTTGAAAGCTGCCAGATTTGTTTATTTTCATGCTCTGGCTTAATTGAATGCATAAGAAGGTGGTTGTCTGTTGGAATGTCTCTTGCCCTCCTTGCTTACATGAAGGGAGTTTTTATTTTTTTTGAGTTGGAGTCTCACTGTGTGGTCCAGGCTGGAGTGCAGTGGCACACTTACGGCCATCGCAGCCTCGACCTGCTGGGCTCAGGCGATCCTTCCACCTCAGCCTTCCAAGTAGTTGGAACCACAGGCGATCGCCACCATGCCCAGCTAATTTTTTCATTTATTGTAGAGACAAGGTCTTGCCAAATGGCCCAGGTTTGCCTCGAACTCATGGTTCAGGCAGTCTTCTCATTTCTGCCTCCCAAAGTGCTGGGATTTACAGGTGTGAGACCCTGCACCCAGCTATGAAGTGAGTTTTTAACACAGTTGAGTTGAAAGGAGGAGCTCAGTATAGTTAGTCCACAGTGCAAAGCTGTTGAGATGTCTTACTTTTGATGTAACTGGTATTGACAGCTTAAACTAACAGACCCCTTTGTTTTAAGAGACATACTTATCCCCTCACCCCTTTTCTTTGCTTGTGTGACTGTTCCATTTAACATTTGAAGTCTGAACCGGGCGTGGTGGCTCACACCTATAATCCCAGCACTTTGGGAGGCTGAGGTGAGAGGATTGCCTGAGCTCACAGGTTTGAGACTAGCCTGGGCAACTTGGTGAGACCTCCCCTCTACAATAAATCAAAAAATTAGCCGAGCATGGTGGCTCATGCCTGTAGTTCCAGCTACTTGGAAGGCTGAGGTGGAAGAATCGCTGGAGCCCTGTAGGTCAAGGCTGTGGTGGTCGTGAGTGTGCCACTGCCCTCCAGTCTAGACAATAGAGTAAGACTCCAACTCAAAACAAAACAAAACAAAGCAGCATTTGAAGTCTGGGGAGGTAAAATCTATTTCTCCTGTTCAGTATGCTTAGTAGGAATTTTGTTTTTGGTAAAAATGACATTTCAGACTCGTTTATTCAGCAGATATTTAAATGCCAGACACTGTTGTCCTGGGATATAACAATAATAAACGTCCCTGCGGTCATGGAGCTTAACATGCTAGCTGGGCAGTGGTAAGCGCTATAGAGAAAAATCAGGGTAAGTGTTGGGGAGGAGATTATTTTCTATAGGATGACAAGGGAAGGTCATTCTTATAAGCTGATATTTCAGCAGAGACCAAAGGAAGTCAGAGCAACCCAGGTGGGAATCTGGGGAAGAGTGTTCCACGCAGAGAAAATAGCAAGGGTAAGAGCCTTGAGGTGGAATATGGCTGATGTGTTCTTGCAGCCACAAAAAGAACAGTATGGTTGGAAAGGAATAAGCAAGAGGGTGGGAGAATTATAGCAGATGTCATTAGGTATAGGTTTATAGGTAGCGTAGGTCGTCATTCAGGGCTTTGCTTTTAAATCAGTGATGTTGGAACTACTGTCAAGCCATTTGGAACTTGGGACAGAATTAAACTGACGAGCCTGGGCAACATAGCAAGATCTTGTCTCTACAAAAAAAAAAATTATTTGGGCATGGTGGTGTGTATCTGTAGTCCCAGCAACGTGGGGGGCAGGGGCGCCTGGCCAACTTAGTTTTGTTAATGTCCAAAGAGACCAGTGCCAGTGGCTCATGCTTGTGATCCCAGTGCTTTGGGAGGCCACTGCAGGAGGAATACTTAGGACAGTTCAAGACCAGCTTGGGTAGCATAGCAAGACCTTGTCTCTACAAACTTTTTTAAAAAGTGGCTGTACGTGGTGGCATGCACTTGTAGTCCTAGCTATTTGGGAGGCTGAGGAGGAGGACTACTTGAGCCCAGGAGTCTGAGCTATGATTGTGCACTTTACTCCAGCCTGGGTAATAGAGTGAGACCCTGTCTCTAGGAGACAAATAAAAAATAAATGCCCAAAGAGCCAGTAAATAAAAAGAAAACGAATAGAAAAATGGACAAAGGAATGGAACGAGAAGTTTCTAGGAAAGGAAAGAAATAAATGACTAATAACAAATGCAGAAATGTTCTGTTGTTAAATAAAAGTAAGCTAGACATTGTGGCTCATTCCTGTAATCTCAGTACTTTGGGAGGCTGAGATGGGAGGATCACATGAGGCCAGGATTTCAAGATCTGCCTGGGCAACCTAGCCAAACCCTATCTCTGAAAAAAAGAAAAATAAAAAAATTAGCCAGGCATAGTGGCACACACCTATAGTACTAGCTACTTAAGAGGCTAAGGCAAGAGGATCTCTTGAGCCCAGGAGTCAGAGGCTGCGATGAGCCATGATTGTGCCACTGCACACCAGTCTGAATGACAGAGAGATACCCTTGCTCATCAGGATAAGCCATGTGTGGACTTATGACTCGTGGAAACTGTGAGATGATATGTGTATGTTGGAGTTGATTTTTATTTATTTTATGAATCATGGTCACCTTTATCATACAAAATACATTATATTAAAATTATGAAAAATACATTATACAAAATAAAGTGAAAGCTCCCTGAATTATATTTTTATCTTTTATTTTTTGAGTTGGAGTCTCACTGTCGCCCAGGCTAGAGTGCAGTGGCACGCTCACAGCCACTCCAGCATTGACCTGCTGGGCTCCAGCAATCCTTCCGCCTCAGCCTTCCAAGTAGCTATGACTGCAAGCACATGCTACCACACCTAACTAATTTTTGATTTATTGTAGAGATGATGTCTTGCCAAGTTGCCTGGGCTGGTCTCAAACCCTCAAGCTCAGGCAATCCACTCACCTCGGCCTCCCAAAGTGCTGGGATTACAGACTGAGTCACAGAGCCCGACCCTGAATTATTTTCCTAAAAAGTAAACTGGAGCCGCGCTCGGTAGCTCAGCCTGTAATCCCGCGCCTTTCGGAGACTGAGATGAGTGGATTGCCTGAGCCCGCGGGTTTGAGACCCGCCTGGGCAGCGAGACCTCATCTCTACAATAAATAAAAAAAATCAGCCGGGCGTGGTAGCGCGTGCCTGTAATTCCGGCTACTCGGAAGGCTGAGGCGGAAGGATCGCTGGAGCCCAGGAAGTCGAGGCTGCGGTGGCCGAGAGCGGCCACTGCACTCCACTCCAGTCCGGGTGACAGAGTGAGACTCCGACTCAAAAAAAAAAAAAGAGTAAACCCGGGCCGGGGGGCGGGGGAGCAGGGAGGGGAAGGGAGGTGGAATTAACGATAGTCAGTATCTGTTTGGGGGGGCACACCTCATCAACAAGGGTACCTGCACAATGCATATTTGTATACCTAACCCTAAACTGTACCCCACAATTAAAAAACAATATGTATTAAAAAAAATAAGTAAGCTGGGCTTGGTGGCTCAGCCTGTAATCCCACGCCTTTGGGAGGCTGAGGTGAGTGGATTGTCTGAGCCCGCGGGTTCGAGACCCGCCTGGGCAGTGAGACCTCATCTCTACAATAAAAAAAAAAAAAAAATCAGCCGGGCATGGTAGCGCATGCCTGTAATTTCAACTACTCGGAAGGCTGAGGTGGAAGGATCGCCGGAGCCCAGCAGGTTGAGGCTGCGGTGGCCGGGAGCGGCCACTGCACTCCAGTCTGAGTGACAGAGTGAGACTCCAACTCTAAATAAATAAATAAATAAGCTGGGCTCGGTGGCTCAGCCTGTAATCCCGCGCCTTTGGGAGGCTGAGGTGAGTGGATTGCCTGAGCCCGCAGGTTCGAGACACACCTGGGCAACTTGGCGAGACCTCATCTCTACAATAAATCAAAA
>NW_007253919.1:467822-476156 GCF_000164805.1 Carlito syrichta
CTACTTGGAAGGCTGAGGCAGAAGGATCGCCGGAGCCCAGCAGGTCGAAGCTGCGGTGACCAGAAGCGGCCACTGCACTGCAGTCTGGGTGACAGAGTGAGACTCCAACTCAAAAAATAAAAATAATAAATAAAGAAAATGAAAATAACCTAATCAACATGTGAAAGAAGATAAAGGAAGATATTTTTAAAAAAGTAAACTAGTGCAAGGAAATGTCATTTTATCTATAAGATTGACAAAAATGAACACAAATGGGTAATATTTAGAGTTAGTGAGATACAGGAAAACAACTACACTCCTATGTTGTTAATAGAAGGAAATTGGTACAATTGCTTTGGGAGGCATTTTAACAATGTCTAACAACATTTATAATGTATATTACCTTAAACATGGCAATTTTGCTTTTAGGAATTTATCCTATAGATACAGAGTACAAAAGAGTATGTAGTGAATCAGTCTCCCTGTTATACACCCCTTTCCTAGAGGCAACCACTATTAACATCCCTTGTCTATTATAGGTTCCCTTTGCTCATTGTAATACTAGCATACTAGACATCAATTTGTTCTGCAGTTGTTTTTTTAAAAAACTTAATGATTTATCTTGAAGTTTTTATATATCTGCATATAGCTTTCTTTGCCTCATTCTTTTTCAGTGATTGCATTGTATTCCATTATGTGAATGAAACATAATTTGTTTACTTTTTATTATCGAGAATTCCCAACATTTACAAAAATAGAATATTATAATGAACTACACAGCATGTACCCATCACCCAACTTCATCTGGTTATACTTCATAGCCAGTTTTTTCCATCTATACCTTTTATTCTGACTTACTTGGGTTATCATGAAACAAATGCCATCATATCATTTATCTATTTTAGTACATATCTCAAAAAGATAAGACTTCTTTTTCAGTTACTATTTTATTTTTTGTATTGGAGTCTCATTCTGTCACCCAGGCTGGAATGCAGTGGCATGATCTTAGCCACCCCAGCGTCGACCTGCTGGGCTCAGCCTTCCAAGTAGCCGGAACTACAGGTACACACTACCACACCTGGTTAATTTTTTGATTAATTGTAGAGACGAGGTCTCAACAAGTTGCCCAGGCTGTTTCCAACTCACAGGCTCAGGCAATCCACTCGCCTTGGCCTCCCAAAGTGCTGGGATTACAGGCTGATCCATCGAGCCCAGCCACTATTTTTTTTTAAAGTAGGAGTCTCATTCTGTTGCCCAGGCTGGAGTGCAGTGGCATGCGCATGACTACTGCAGCCTTGACCTGCTGGGTTCAGGCAGTCCTTCCACCTCAGCCTTTCAAGTAGTGGCAGCACCACGCCCAGCTAATTTTTTTTTATTTCTTGTAGCGACAAGGTCTTGCCATATTACCCAGGCAGGTCTCAAACCCGTGGACTCAGACAGTCCTGTTGTCTCCTTCTCCCAAAGTGTTGGGACTACAACCCTGCCCAGGTGCTATTTTAAAAATTTCTTTGGCAGTTGTGAGAAACTGTCAGGGGAGGAAGGGGCACACCTCATCAACAAGGATACCTGCATAATGTACGTTTGTATACCTAACCCTGAATTGTACCCCACATCTTTAAAAAAAAAAAGTATATGTAGTAAAAAGACCTTTTACAGTATATGATTTCATTTGTTTTTGTTTTGTTTTGTTTTGTTTTTTGAGTTGGAGTCTCACTCTGTCGCTCAGACTGGAGTGCAGTGGCCGTTCCCGGCCACTGCAGCCTCGATGTGCTGGGCTCCAGCGATTCTTCTGCCTCAGCCTTCCAAGTAGCTGGAACTACAGGTGTGCTACCATGCCTGGCTAATTTTTTGATTTTATTGTAGAGATGAGGGCTTGCCAAGTTGCCCAGGCGGGTCTCGAACCCACGGGCTCAGGCAATCCACTCACTTCGGCCTCCCAAAGCGTGGGATTACAGGCTGAGCCACCGAGCCTGGCCTGCATTTGTTTTTAAAACTTACTTTTATTGCAGCAAAATACATATAACAAAATTTACCATTTTTATTGTTTTATAAGTGTTCAGTAGCATTAAGTACATTCACATTGTTATGCAACCATTACCACTATCCATCTCTAAAACTCATTCATTTTCCAGAACTGAAAACCTATGCCCATTAAATACTAACTCCATATTTCTTCCTCCCCCAAACTCCTGGCAGCCACTATTCTACTTTCTGTCTCTGTGAATTTAATCTCTCTAGGTATCTCATATAATATTTTTTCTTTTGTATCTGGCTTATTGAACCTGTGGGTTCGAAACCAGCCCGGGCAACTTGGTGAGACTTCATCTCTACAGTAAATCTAAAAATTAGCCAGGCATGGTAGTGCACGCCTGTAGTTCTGGCTTCTTGGAAGGTTGAGGTGGAAGGACAGCTGGAGCCCAGCAGGTTGATGCTGGGGTGACTGTGAGCGTGCCATTGCACTCCAGCCTGGGAAAGGAAGTGAGACTCCAACTAAAAAAAAAAAAAAAAAAAAAAAAGGTGTATCTGGCTTATTTCACTTAGCATATCCTCAAAGTTCATCCATGTTGTAGCATGTGTCAGAATTTATTCCTTCTTACAACTGAATAATATTCTATTGTATGTATATACCACATTTGTTAATCCAGTCACCTATCAGTGGACATTTGGAGTGTTTCCATCTTTTGTCTGTTGTGAATAACGCTGCTAAGAACATTGGTATATTAGTATATATCTGCAACTCTGCTTTCAGTTCTTAAGAATATGCCTAGAAGTCAATTGCTGGACCATATGGTAATTTTATGTTTAATTTTCTTCTTCCTTTTTTCCTTGTGAGTCATCATGGTAAAGCTATATTTGCGTTTTTGAGAAATTGTCATACTGTTTTCCAGTTATGTGTGTTTTAACACATGTAAATTTGTGTCATCATCACCAAAATCAGAATATAGAACAGTTCCATCACAGAAAACTCCCTCTTGCTGCCACTTTGTAGTAATTTTAGTAAAGAGAAAAGAAACACAGTTAAGTCTTAAGAGAACAAAATGTAAAGGGGAAACAAGAGGATGTTTAAATTCAGTAGGCTACCTTTTTATAGATGGTATGTGGTGGATTGTGGTTATACTGCTCAGATCTGCCTTCAACTGCTGGGAGAGTTCCCTTGCCAAAAGTTCTATCTTCTTAGGGCTGCTGCATCCAGTGGCAGATCTGTGTGGAGTTATAGAGGCTCTGCTTCTTTGCCCCAGCTTGGTCAACTCTGAAGGGCCTGCCTAGATCCAAAATTCCCTATATTTTTGACTGAGGACTTGTTGGAACTCTGTCACAAATCATCTTCTCTCTCTATCCACTTCTGCTTTCCTTTCTTCCACAAATGTTTTTCTAAGAGCTCTCCCATTAAATGTTAATCTCCATCTTGTAATCTTCTCAGAGAACCCAATTTATGACATGTTTTTGTTAATTTGCAAAATCTTTAAATTCAAAGCAAAGAATGAATTAGACTTGAAGAGTATTTTTTATATGTCAGAGCCTAGGAATACCGTCACCATTTGGAAAGTGCAGGCTCACTCCTGGCCCAGAGCTCACACAGCATGTTTTGTATTTTTGGTTTATATTAATGCTATTCTCTGCTGTTCTTTAATAGAACCACAGAACAAGCGAACTCCAGATTTGCCTGAAGAAGAATATGTGAAGGAAGAAATCAAGGAGGATGAAGAAGCAGTCAAAAAGATGCTTATACATGCCACCCGGGAGTTTGAGGAAGTTGCGGTATGTTAACTAGGATTACTCATTTTCCCCCACCTTCAGTATTCTTGAAAACTAGTGTACCGTAGAAAAGGGAGTAGAGGGGAGGGAGATGAAACTGGTTTTCCCATCACCTTTTCAACTACCTGAGGCCCAGAAAGGTAAGAGAGAAGTTCAGAGTGCAAGAGGAAAATAGAAAGTGGGACTGATCTAGGCTTTGGGCGTGTTTCCCCTTAGCTGTGCATCACAAAGCTTTAGTTTTTGACAGGACAAGTTGAGGGGGAGTAAGAGGAAAATTGAGTAGAATAAGGACAGTTATATATAAGTGGCATTAAAGCATCCCATTTTGAGTACTTTGATTCAGTATATTTTTCAAAGGTAAGACTAGGTAGTCTTTTAAAAATGTTTTTGTGCTTCTCAGAAACATAAATGTAATTTTTATTTTATTTTTTATTTTTGAGTTGGAGTCTCATTCCGTAGCCCAGGCTGGAGTGCAGTGGCACACTCGCAGCCACCGCAGCCTCGACGTGCTGGGCTCCGGCGATCCTTCCACCTCAGCCTTCCAAGTAGCTGAAACTACAGGCACGCACTGCCACACCCAGTTAATTTTTGATTTATTGTAGAGACAGGTCTCACCAAGTTTCCCAAGCAGGTCTTGAACCCACGGGCTCAGGCAATCCACTCACCTTGGCCTTCCAAAGTGCTGGGATTATAGGCTGAGCCACTGAGCCTGGGTAATTTTTAAAAAGTTTGTAGTAGCTGGGCACAGTGGTTCACGCCTATAATCCCATCACTCTGGGAGACAGAGGCAAGAAGATTGCCTGAGCCCACGGGTTCGAGACCAGCCTGGGCACCTTGGCAAGACCTCATCTCTACAATAAACCAAAAAAGTAGCTGGGTGTGGTGGTACACTCCTGTAGTTTCAGCTACTTGGAAGGCTGAGGTTAAAGGATCGCCTGAGCCCAGCAGGTTGAGGCTGCAGTGGCCGTGAGCATGCCGCTGCTCTACAGCCTGGGCAACGAAGTGGGACTCTGACTCAAAATAAAATAAAATAAAAAGTTTATAGTAATTCTTTTATCAAGCCTGTTTAGCTTTTTGTGTACTTAGTGCATTTTTGGAATGTTTTAGCTCTTCCATATTCAGTCTAGCTTCTAATACTCTGTCAGAATTCCATATTTAATAATAGCTACAGAGAAAGACAAGAGTTACAAAATAATGATGATGATGTTTTTGGAAGTCCACGTTATATGTATATATTTTCTCCATGAAAAAGGATCTTGTGAATTAACTTTTCTTTTTTTTTTTTTTTGAGTTGGAGTTTCACTTTGTCACTCAGGCTACAGTGTAGTGGCACACTCATGGCCACTGCAGCCTCGACATGCTGGGATCAGGTGATCTTCCACCTCAGCCTTCCAAGTAGCTGAAATTATAGACATGTGCCACCACACCCAGCTAATTGTTTTATTTATTGTAGAGACGAGGTCTCGCCATGTTGCCCAGGCTGGTCTCAAACATGCGGGCTCAGGCAATCCACTTGCCTCTGCTTCCCAAAGTGCTGGGATTATAGGTGTGAGCTACTGTGCCCTGCCTGCCAATTAACTTTTCTTATTAGTATAAAGAAAGGCTGGGTGCAGTTGCTCAGCCTGTAATCCCAGCACTTTGGGAGCCTGAGGTGAGAGGATTGCCTTAGCCCGAGGGTTCGAGACCAGCCTGGGCAACGTGGTGAGACCTCCTCTCTATAATAAATCAAAAAATAAGCCAGGTGTGATAGTGTGCACCTGTAGTTCCAGTTACTTGGAAGGCTGAGGTGGAAAGGTTGCCTATGCCTAACAGGTCGAGGCTGTGGTGGCTGTGGGCGTGCCACTGCACTCCAGCCTGGGTGACAGAGTGAGACTCTAACTCAAAAAATAAAAAAATAAAATAGTTAGGCTTCAGTCTAAAAGAGGTAAATGATTTAGAGTTTCTGTAATTAGTGTGTAAAGGAATGCACAGGAATTGGCAGAATTTAGGGATTGTTGCCTCTTCTAGTCTGTGTTTTGTGTTATTATCTGATATTTGGTTCATTTCTATAATACTCAACCCCCAAACCTGGCCTACATAGGTCTCTTATATAGTGTGCTTTATAATGTGCCTAATGTGATATAACTTGGATGTTGTAATATATTCATACAGCAATATTTTTTCAGTACTTACTATGTGTAGGCATTGGTAGGCAGTGGAGATGCAGCAATAAGCAAAACATACAATTTCTGTCCTTAGAAACTTTCTGGGAGTGAAGTCAAACAATCTAATGAACACATGTACGCATATGTGTATGTAGTTCTCTCTATATATACATATTATATATGTGTGTATATGTGTGTGTACATTGAATATTTTTTCTATATTCAATGTAGCTTCTGATACTCTGTTGGAATACTATAATCAGTGGTATACACATGGATGCACACATATACACACACATATACGTACACATATACATCCAACATGAATAAGCAGAAGAAGAAACAGTAAGAAGGAACACAGCATATTAGGGGAACTAAAGAAGTCCAGTGTGATTGAAGTGAAAAGGACTAGTGGGGGTGATTGGAAGAAGCCAGATATTGAAAGAGTTCAAGACCTGGTAACTAGGAACTGGTCTTACTCATCATTGTCTCTAGGTGGATGAGAGCCCTGATTTTGAAATACATATAACAATGTGTGATGATGATCCACCTACTCCTGAGGAAGACTCAGAAACACAGCCTGATGAAGAAGAAGAAGAAAAAGTTTCTCCACAAGAGGTGGGAGCTGCCATCAAGATCATCCGGCAGTTAATGGAAAAATTTAACTTGGATCTATCAACTGTTACACAGGCCTTCCTAAAAAATAGTGGTGAGCTGGAGGCCACGTCCTCCTTTTTAGCATCTGGCCAGAGAACTGATGGATACCCCATTTGGTCCCGACAGGATGACATAGATTTGCAAAAAGATGATAAGGATACCAGAGATGCATTGGTCAAAAAATTTGGTGCTCAGAATGTAGCTCGGAGGATTGAATTTCGAAAGAAATAATTGGCAAGATAATGAGAAGAGAAAAAAGTCGTGGCAGATGAGATGGTTAAAGAAAAAAAATAGATTGTTACCATTACACGTTAGAACATTGAAACTGACACTTATCTTTTGACCAATGCTCTGTTTTTCTGAGTCCTAGATTCTGTAGCCAAGCAGAGTTGTATAGGAAGATAAAAATAAAAGAAATTGCAGATATGTAGAGCTATTCCTGGCAAGTATCAATGTGTCAATGAATGGAAAATCCTAAACCAGAGAGGAGTTTGTCTCACATGTAGTAATACTTTGCTCAAATGGAACCTTTGCTGTATTGGTGACAGGAGCTAGTGACAGAGTCAAAGGAGAAAAATTAGGAGGCATAGGTCTTTTTAGGCAGTATAAATAATCTCCTGTCCTTTGGCAGAAGCTTCTCTAGATTGTGATAGAATTCAAAAATATGAGAAGATTTAATTGCAAGGCCTTGAACATGGATTATCCTAAACCCTTGTATTCCCCCAGTGAGCTCTGATTTCTGGACTCCTTTGAAAATCTCGTATTCATTATTTTGGTAACTTAGTATCTGGGGACCCTGTTCCTTGGCTGTTCTTTTCTTTGAGCCCTTTTTAGTCAAGTCTCTAGTTTGTTTATTTACCTACCACTCAGTTTTGTTTGAAGCACACACAACCCTAGAGAGTCTCAAGAATAATCCTACTCTGTCAATAGTAATGTGTTTTATTTATTGAGTATAGTTAGTACTAAGGATTGTGTTACGTTTAAAAATTAGTGAATTACTTCTACCTTGTATTGTTTTTGTTATTGAAAATAAATGTATCTTTATATTTGAGTCTCATCAACAAGTGTTTTCTTTTATTGTACACACAAAATTTTCTCTTTTTCTTTCTTTTTTTTTTTTTGGAGTGAGTCTCACTCTGTTGCCCAGGATGGAGTGCGGTGGCACACTCATGGCTTCTGCAGCCTCAACCCGCTAGGTTCAGGCGATCATTCCAAGTGGCTGGAACCAGGTGTGTGCCACCATGCATGGCTAATTTTTTGATTTATTGTAGAGACAAGGTTTCGCCAAGTTGCCCAGTCTGGTCTCGAACCCATGGGCTCAGGCAGTACTTGCACCTCCGCCTCCCAAAGTGCTGAGATTATAGGCAGGAGCCACTGCACCGGCTGACACAACATCTTTGAGGCATAAAAACCATAAAGGAACTAACATTTGGTTATTGTTAATTACAAGCAATAAAGTGATTCCATTTTACAACTAATAGGCCTTTATTGAATAGTGTTAAGAGTAAAAAAATGTGCTGGGCATTGTGGCTCATGCTAATACCAGCACTTTGGGAAGCCAAGGCAAGAGGATTGTCTGAGCCCAGGGGTTCGAGACTAGCCTGGGAAACATGGCAAAATGTTGTCTCTACAGTAAATCAAAAAATTACAGCCAGGCTCGGTGGCTCAGCCTGTAATCCCGCGCCTTGGGAGGTTGAGGTGAGCGGATTGCCTGAACCCGTGGGTTCGAGACCCGCCTGGGCAATTTGGCGAGACCTCATCTCTACAATAAATCAAAAAATTAGCCAGGCGTGGTAGC
>NW_007253919.1:476313-484615 GCF_000164805.1 Carlito syrichta
TGGCCACTGCCCCCCAGTCTGGGCGACGGAGTGAGACTCCAATTCAAAAAAAAAAAAAGAAAAAAAAATTAGCTGGGCATGGTGGCACACGCCTATGGTTACAGCTACTTGGAAGACTGAGGTGGAAGGATCGCCTGAGCCCAGCAGGTTGAGCTTGTGGTGACCATGAGCGTGCTACAGCACACTAGCCTGGATGACAGAGTGAGACTCTAGACTCACAAACACAAAAAAATAATAAAGAAGAACTAATAAGCCATTAGAAAGATGCAAGTTCTGGGTGGAGCAAAAAGAAGAGCTGCATCAAGAATTACGAGAAGTGGCAAAATAAGGTGAACTTAACCAAGAACTAAAGGGGAGAGAAACCAGTCAGGAACCAGCAGGTGTGTAGCAGAAAGTGTTATTGTTCCACCCATATTTCCTGAACAATCACCATTCCCAGCACATGTCATTAATTGGAGTCCTGCTGTAAGCCACCTGCTTGAGGCATTCTCTCTGCTTGAACCGCTGTGGAGTTAATGCCCCAGGGAACAGCTTTCAGATAATAGCAAGTGGGAATTAGATGACGCATACCCTGCCTCCTTGCTGACCAGAGAAACTTCACAACTGGATATCCGAAAATTACCCCTTGAGTGGGATAATGCTTTCCATGCCATCTTTTAGAAGTCCCCAGCAGTATTAAATGGGGTTGCCCACAGTGGGAATCTGCTTATGAATGTACCCTGCATAGGCTTCCTTCTCTTGTGTCACTCCCTACTTCCCTACTGGTACATTCTGGAATCATCAATTGCACTCAGATTGTTTGAGCTCACTTCTGGCAGAACCCAGTCTAAGTCAAAGTGCTTAACCTTTACCCCCTTCTGAAGTTTTTTTGGAGGCATACAGCACACTCCCAGTAGTAAAACTGTAGCTCACTATTATAGTAATTTTCAAGTGGGGATTGGTAGAGGTTGGGTGGTAGAGATTTGTTTAAAATGTGTTCTCTATTCTGATAGGACTCGAGGGTGGTTAAAAACCATCACTTTAGACATGAAGTGGAGATGTCACTTAGGATGTCTTTACCTAAGTAAAGCTACCACAGCCTACTGGCTTTACAAGGCTAGAAATTCCAGTTTTGTTAAATATTGTGCAAAGAGTCAAATATTGTGATTTATTTTACCCAAACTCTCAAAAGGCATGTTTAAACCAAACACATAGCAATTTATGGTGCTCATTATAAGCCAATCACTTTCAAATACATGATTATGTAATTCCTCTGATTGTTTTCTTTTTTTTTTTTTGAGTTGGAGTCTCACTCTGTCGCCCAGACTGGAGTGCAGTGGCCGCTCCTGGCCACCACAGCCTCGACCTGCTGGGGATCCGGTGATCCTTCCGCCTTAGCCTTCCAAGTAGCTGGAACTACAGGCGTGCGCTACCACGCCCAGCTGATTTTTTGATTTATTTTAGAGATGAGGTCTTGCCAAGTTGCCCAGGCGGGTCTCGAACCCGCGGGCTCAGGCAATCCACCCACCTCAGCCTCCCAAAGGCGCGGGATTACAGGCTGAGCCACCGAGCCCGGCGAGTTGGAGTCTTACTGTCGCCGAGACTGGAGTGCAGTGACCGTTCCCGGCCACTGCAGCCTTGACCTGCTGGGCTCTGGCGATCCTTCTGCCTCAGCCTTCCGAGTAGCTGGAACTATAGGTGCATGCTACCATACCGGGTAATTTTTTTTGATTTATTGTAGAGATGAGGTCTCGCCTGCCCAGGCGGGTCTCGAACCCTCAGGCAATCTACTCACCTCAGTTTCCCAAAAGCACGGGATTACAGGCTGAGCCACCGAGCCTGGCTGTTTTTTTGATAGGTGTAGAAAAACAAAATTTTAAATGTATTTTTGGGAACACAAATATCAGTAAATGAGTTGGATCTTAATGGCTAATGACATTGAGCTATGGCTGCATCTATTCCATAGACCAGCAGTTCAAGTCCTGAAGTTAGGATACCTCTCCCTTGAACTGTTAACATTCTTTTTAAGTTTTTCATCTCTAGACTTCATGAGTCTGGTAGTTTTCTGCTAGTGTTCTGGGAAACATTTCTTACTGACTTTAGCGCTTGAATTCTGGGCCTTCCTCACCTCTCTGCCCCAACAATTTTGACAGTTTCTTAGGTCTTAAATAAATAGCCTGTACAACTACATTAGTGACAGAACATTTCTGTTTCCCTGCAACAGTGGGCTATGCTCTTGGAATTTAAATTTTCCTCTGTTCCTCAATTTTTTTTAAACATTTTTTTTTTTAAATAGAGGCACGGTCTCACTATGTTGCCCAGGCTGTTCTTTGACTCCTGGCCTCAAGCAATCCTCCAGCATTACCTTTCAAAGTGCTTAGATTACAGGTGTGAGCCACCAAGCCCAGTCCCTCATTTCCTTTTAAGCACGTGCAGTTGAATTTTAAAAGTTTAAGCTGCTGCTTGAATTGTTCTGTTCCTCCATTACTTTTGGTCTAAAGCTACTTGCTGGATTGCAATGCCCACCTGCCTATATCAATAAGGTATATTTAGTTGCACAAAATAAAAAACATAACTCTACAGGACCTTAATCAATAAGAGGATATACGTCTTGTATATATGAAACAAAAAGTCCTGTGGTAGGGTGGGGCTTCAGGGTTCATTTTGTTTTTCTGTTCTGCCATCCTAAGCTTATCCTCTAGGCTATACACCTAGTGATTGAAAGACGGCTACTACAGTTACAGCAGAAGACAATGGGTGATTTCCTCCTAAGTTTTTCCTTTATTGGTAAGAAACCTTTGTTAGAAGCCACTCATAGACTTTTCACTGGCCAGAATTATGACATATGCTCCACCCTAACTCAGTCTCTAGCAAGGTAAAGGAAATTGCCTTTATTGACTTAGATTAAGCAAGGGGTGTCTTCTTTTGGCCTCCCTGGGAATGTGAAGAGAAAGGTGAGTACCCAAACAAAAATCAAGTTTGGGATCTGCTAAATTATTTCATTGTACAGACAAATCCTAGTCACCTTCTCTAGTAGCAAGAATATTTCACCCAGCCATGGCTCCTTCTGCCAGCAGTGGTGGGAGTAGACCACTAATAATTAGGGGGAAAAAAAGAATATTCCACTCAGCTGATGTCTACTCATAATCAATTTGGACTTAACTTGTTGGGTTCTTTCTTGTCTCATCTCCCTGTGGCTTTCCTTAGGGTTTTAAATTTGCTTCTTGGGACATTTTTTTTTTTTTTGAGTTGGAGTCTCACTCCGTTGCCTAGGCTGGAGAGCAGTGGCATGCTCACAGCCACTGCAGCCTTTACCTACTGGGCTCAGGTGATCCTTCCGCCTCAACCTTCCAAGTAGCTGAAACTACAGGCACATGCCACCATGCCCAGCTAGTTTTTTGATTTATTATAGAGAGGCACTGCCCAGGCTGATCTGGAACCCATGGGCTCAGGTAGTTCTCTCAACTTGGCTTTCCAAAGTGCTACCATACCCAGCCTCTTTTATGCAATTTTTATTTTATTTTATTTACTTTATTTTTGAGTTGGAGTATCACTCTGTTGCCCAGGCTGGAGTGTAGTGGCACACTCACGGCCACCGCAACCTCAACCTGTTGGGCTCAGGCGATCCTTCCACCTCAGCCTTCCAAGTAGCTGGAACTACAGGCATGTGCTACAATGCCTGGCTAATTTTTTGATATATTGTAGAGATGAGGTCTCACCAAGTTGCCCCAGCTTAACTCAAACCCATGGGCACAGGCAATCCTCTCACCTCGGCCTCCCAAAGTGCTAGGATTATAGGAATGAGCCACCACTCCCGCCCCTTATGCAATTTGTTTTGTTTTGTTTTTGAGTCGGAGTCTCATTCTGTCACCCAGGCTGGAGTGCAGTGACATGTTCATGGCTACCTCAGCCTTGACGTGCTAGGCTCAGGTGATCATTCTAGCTCAACCTTCCAAGTAGCTGGAGCTATAGGCTCATGCCATCACACCTGGCTAATTTTTAAATTTTATTGTAGAGATGTAGTCTCACCAAGTTGCCCAGGCTGGTCTCGAATCCCTGAACTCAGGCAATCCTCTTGCCTTGGCCTCCCAAAGTGCTGGAATTACAGGCTTGAGCCACTGCGCCTGGCTTCCTTACCACAGTTTTTGAGGTGTAAGTTCCACACCAGAAGACAACTACTGGGTCAACACTGAAATCAAAGCAGAAATAAAAAGATTCCTGGAGCCGGGCTCGGTGGCTCAGCCTGTAATCCCGTGCCTTTGGGAGGCTGAGGTGAGTGGATTGCCTGAGCCCACGGGTTCGAGACCCGCCTGGGCAGGCGAGACCTCATCTCTACAATAAATCAAAAAATTAGCTGGGCGTGGTAGCGCACGCCTGTAATTCCGGCTACTCGGAAGGCTGAGGCGGAAGGATCGCCGGAGCCCAGTGGGTCGAGGCTGCGGTGGCCGGGAGCGGCCACTGCACTCCAGTCTGGGCGACAGAGTGAGACTCCAACTCAAAAAAAAAGATTCCTGGAGACAAATGAAAGTGAAGAAACATCTTACCAAAACCTCTGGGATGCTATGAAAACAGTTCTAAGAGGGGAATTTATATCTCTATGAGCACACATCAAAACAAGGGAAAGATCACAAGTTGACAGACTAACAAATCACCTAAGGAAGCTGGAAAGAGAAGACCACCAAAACCCCAACTTTAGTAGAAGAATCCAAATCACCAAAACTCGACCCCAAATATGGGACATAGAAGACAAAAATATCATAGAAAACACCAACAAAACAGAAAGCTGCTTCTTTGAAAGAAATAACAAGATTGATGGACCCCTAGCCAGAATGACCAAGAAAAAGAGAGAAAAAGCTCAAATAAATACAATCAGAAATACAAAAGATCAAATCACAGCTGACCCTGAGAAATGCAAAAGATTATCAGATTACTATGTATACCTATATGGGAACAAACTTGATAACCTAAATGAAATGGAGGACTTTGCGACATCACACAACCTCCCCAGGTTGAAACAAAAAGACACTGGTACACTAAATAGACCAATAATAACCTAGGAAATTGATTCTGAAGCCGGGCTCGGTGGCTCAGCCTGTAATCCCGTGCTTTTGGGAGGCTGAGGTGAGTGGATTGCCTGAGTCCGTGGGTTCAAGACCCACCTGGGCAACTTGGCGAGACCTCATCTCTACACTAAATCAAAAATTAGCTGGGCGTGGTGGCACGCATCTGTAGTTCCAGCTACTTGGAATGCCGGAGCCCAGCAGGTAAAGGCTGCAGTGGCCAGGAGCGGCCACTGTACTCCAGTCTGGGCGACAGAGTAAGACTCTAGCTCAAAAAAAAAAGAAAAAAAAAAGAAATTGACTCTGTCATACGAAAACTACCTAAAAAAACCAAAAAACCCCAAAAAACTCTGGACCAGATGGTTTTCCAGTAGAATTCTATAAAATGTACAAAGAGGAGCTGCTACCAATCCTACTGAAAGTATTCCAGGCAATTGAGAAAGATAAAATTCTCCCCAAATTATTTTACGAAGCTAACATCACATGATACCCAAACAGGGTAAAGATCCAATAAAAAAAGATAACTACAGGCCAATATCCCTTATGAACATAGATGAAAAAATCCTCAACAAGATTCTAGCAAATTAAGCCAGGCTCTGTGGCTCAGCCTGTAATCCCACGCTTTTGGGAGGCTGAGGTGAGTGGATTACCTGAGCCCGCAGGTTCGAGACCTGCCTGGGCAGCGAGACCTCATCTCTACAATAAATCAAAAAATCAGCTGGGCGTGGTAACGCATGCCTGTAATTCCAGCTACTTGGAAGGCTGAGGCAGAAGGATCGCCGGAGCCCAGCAGGTCGAGGCTGCGGTGGCCAGGAGTGGCCACTGCACTCCAGTCTAGGCGACAAAGTGAGACTCCAACTCAAAAAAAAAAAAAAAAATCATTCACCATGACCAAGTAGCTTCATCCCCAGGGTGAAGGGCTGGTTCAACATTCACAAGACCATAAATGTAATTAAATACATCAACAGACGTAAAAACAAGAACCACATGATTATAAGATGCAGAAAATGCTTTTAATGAGATCTAGCATCCCTTCTTGATCAAAACCCACAAACACCTAGGTATAGAAGGAACATACCTCAAAATAGTAAGTACTGTCTACGATAAAGCCACAGCTAGCATATTGCTAAATGAACAGAAACTGGAAACATTTCCCCTGAAAACTGGAACAAGACAAAACTGCCTACTCTCACCCCTCTTGTTAAAGTGTTGGAAGTCCTAGCTAGAACAATTAAACAAGAGAAGGAAATCAGAGATATCCAAATAGGAAAAGAGGAAATCAAGTAATCCCTCTGCTGATAATATGATCCATACCTTGAAAATCTAAGAGAATCTGTCAAAAACCTGCTTGCACTGATAAAGAACTTTGACAAAGTCTCAGGGTACAAAATGTATGTGCAAAAGACAGTTGCATTCTTATACACCAACAACAAGTAGGCACAATTAAAAGCACAATCCCATTCACAATAGCCACACGCATACACACAAAAAATAAAATACCTCGGCATCTTCCTAACCAGGGAAGTGAAAGATCTTTACAATGAGAACTACAAAACACTGCTCAAAGAAATCCAAGAAGACACAAGTGGTAAAATATTCCATGCTCATGATAGGAAGAATCAACCTTGTTAAAATGTCCTTCCTACCAAAGGTAATCTACAGATTCAATGCAATACCCATTAAATTACTGATATTCTTCTCAGAACTGGAAATGACAATACAGAAATTCATATGGAAACATAAAGACCACAAATAGCCAAAACAATCCTTAGTAAAAGAAACAAAGCAGGAGGTATCACACTTCTAGACTTCAAACTTTACTATAAGGCTACAATAATCAAAACAGCCTGGTATTGGTACAAGAACAGGCATACAGACCAATGCAACAGGATAGAGATTCTGGAAGCAAAGCCTCAATTTCTCAACCCATTCATCTTCGACAAAGCCTCTAACAACAACCACTGGGGAGAGGAGAACCTATTCAGTAAATGGTGCTTGGAAAACTAACATCACATACGAAAGATTAGAACAGGACCCCTACTTATCAACATAAAACAAAGTTTAAGTCTAAATGAACCAAAGACATAAACATAAAACTTCAAACTATAAGAACCTTAGCCGGGCTCGGTGGCTCAGCCTGTAATCCCACGCCTTTGGGAGGCTGAGGTGAGTGAATTGCCTGAGCCCACGGGTTCGAAACCTGCCTGGGCAACTTGGCGAGACCCCATCTCTACAATAAATCAAAAAATTAGCCGGGCGTGGTAGCGCACACCTGTAGTTCCAGCTACTCAGAAGGCTGAGGCGGTAGGATCACCAGAGCCCAGCAGGTTGAGGCTGCAGTGGCCAGAAGCTGCCACTGCCCTCCAGCCTGGGCGACAGAGTGAGACTCCAACTCAAAAAAAAAAAAAAAAAAAAGAAAATGCAGGAGACATGCTTATGGAAATTGGATTGGAACTGGCAACCAATTCCTGTTCAGTACCTCAAATGTCCATACCATAAGAAATAAGATAGGCAAGTGGTACCTCATCAAACCGACAAGCTTCTGCAAAGCAAAAGAAACCTTCAAGAAAGCAGGGAGACAGACCACAGAATGGGAAAAAATATTTTCCAACTGTATGTCTGACAAAGGCCTAATATCTTGGATCTACAAGGGACTCAAACATGCTGAAAGGAAAAAAAAGCCCCATTAAAAAGTGGGCAACAAGCTCTGTTCACAATAGCAAAAACATGGAACCAACCATGCTGCCCATTGAAGTTGAACTGGATAACAAAAATGTGGTACATATACACAATGGAATATTACGCAGCCATAAAGGACTCTGCATATGGACTCTGCAGCAACTTGGATGGATTTAGAGTCGATCATACTCAGTGATCTATCACAGAAACAAAGAACAGTACCATATGTTCTCACTCATAAGCGGACCTTGAACAATTATAATACTATAAAAAAGGGATTGGCAGTAGGGGGAAACTTTGGGAGGAGCAAGGGTGGGATTGGTAGTTGAAGGATACTGCTAGGGGAGAGAGGGGCACACCTCATCAAGGGTACCTGCATAATCAACATTTGTATGCCTAACTCTGAATTGTACTCCACATCTTTATTTTAAAAAGTCAGTAATACATACTTCACAGCTTGTTTTAAAAATCGTAAATACCGGCCGGGCTCGGTGGCTCAGCCTGTAATCCCAGCACTTTGGGAGACTGAGGTGAGTGAATTGCCTGAGCCCACGGGTTCGAGACCCGCCTGGGCACCTTGGTGA
>NW_007253919.1:484756-488222 GCF_000164805.1 Carlito syrichta
ACTCCAACTAAAAAAAAAAAAAAAAAAAAACTCGTAAATACCTGCATATCAACATTTGTATACCTAACCCTGAATTGTACCCCACATCTTTATTTTTTAGAAATGTCAGTAATACATACTTCACAGCTTCTTTTAAAAATTGGAAATAATATATACAAACTCTGTGTCTGACAACATCTAGCACATAGTATATATTTGACAAAAAAGTTGTTACTAATTTTATTTTTTGTTAACACATGAATAAAACGTGAAAAAAAAGTGGGCAAGAGACATGAATAGATACTTCTCAGAAGCAGGTATACAAGCAGCCAACAGACACATTAAAAAGTGCTCAGGCCGGGCTCGGTGGCTCAGCCTGTAATCCCAGCACTTTGGGAGGCCAAGGTGAGTGGATTGCCTGAGCCCGCGGGCTCGAGACCTGCCTGGGCAACTTGGCGAGACCTCATCTCTACAATAAATAAAAAATTAGCTGGGCTTGGTAGCGCGCTCCTGTAGTTCCAGCTACTTGGAAGGCTGAGGCGGAAGGATCGCTGGAGCCCAGCAGGTCGAGGCTGCGGTGGCCGGGAGCAGCCACTGCACTCCAGTCTGGGTGAAAGAGTGAGACTCCAACTCAAAAAAATAAAAATAAAAATAAATTAATTAAATAAATAAATAAATAAAAAGTGCTCAGCCTCACTCATCATCAGAGAAATGCAAATCAAAACCACATTGAGATTCCACCTATCCCCAGTAAGAATGGCCATCGTTAATAAAACAAACAACAGATGCTGGCAAGGATGTGGAGAAAAAGAAACGCTTTTACACTACTGGTGGGGATGCAAACTAGTGCAGCCACTCTGGAAGACAGTGTGATGATTTCTGAAAGAACTAGAAATTGACCTTCCATATGACCCAGCAATTCCCCTATTGGGAATATTCTGGAGGAACTCAAGTCGTTCTATAAAAAAGATACCTGCACACGTATGTTTGTTACAGCTCTATTCACAACAGCAAAAACATGGAACCAACCATGCTGCCCATTGAAGCTGGACTGGATTTTTAAAAATGTGGTACATATGCACAATGGGATATTATACAACCATAAAGAAGGACAAACATATGGACTTTGCAGCCACTTGGATGGATTTAGAGTCGATCATACTCAGTGATCTGTCACAGAAACTAAGAACAGAGTACCATATGATCTCACTTATAAGCAGACCATGAACAGTTGTCATAGTACTATAAGAAAGGGATTGGCAGTAGTGGGCAACTGCCAGGGAAAGAGAAGGGGGATTGGTAGTTGAGCGAAACTGCTAGGGAAGAGAGGGGCACACCTCATCAACAAGGGTACCTGCATAATCAACGTTTGTATACCTAACCCTGAATTGTACCCCACGTCTTTAAAATAAAGAAAACAGTACCAAATTTTCTCCCAGTACTGGGTGGATTGATATTCTTGAAGCATAACTATAGTGAATTCTTACAATTTTATGTTGCTTTGGAATCCATTTTGAATATACGTGTAACTTTCTCATATCAGAAACGGGCTCAGTCATCCTTGGGCACAGTTTCAAGATCTATATGCTTCCTTCTCATCCAGTTCTTCAATGTGGTCAATTCATATATCTGCCTTACACAACTACCTCCTGATGATCCCTCCCTGTGGGACAGTTAGATACAACAGACTTGACTGGCCTTGCTGACCATCACACTCTATATTGTGTGAAAGATAATAGGTGATTTATCTTCATAAAATGGAAAGAAATCTGCCAAAGTGAACAAAAGTACACACTAGGAGGCAGATGTGACCAAAAGCTTGTTAGAAAGGGAGATGTGATGATAGTCACATCGTCTTAGGGAAAAATAAAAGTTAGAAATAAGGAAGCGGAAGCCCTCCAATTAAATAGCAGCAAATTCTTATTTTAACCTTATTTGGACCAAAACTGCTTGGGCGACGTTCAGGAGAGATTGTGACCCCGTAATACTTGATCAATGAACTGGGGGAGGGACTTGCATAATAGAAGATAAATTGCTTGTTGTAATTGCTCTGGGTGTGCTTGTCCACCAGGCACCCGATCTTGTAAGACCGTCATTAAAGTCTCGCTTCCACTGCACTCTGTCTCTGTGTCCATCCTTTGATTTTGGACGAGGGAGTTCATGTCTCACAATTGAACTGCAGATTTGCCACAGTGACCACTTTTCAGACACAGCATGACCCAATCAATGGAACTCATGCCTGCTTACTTTAAATCTACCAATTAAAACTGCCCATGGGAAACCTGTTTGGATGAACCCTGGACCCCAGTAAAGGGATTTTCACTTGTAGTTATCCCTAAAAAAATCTCATGTTGTCAACTAAAAATAAAAATAATAAATCATTAAAAAATCTTGTGTTGGCTCCTCCTAGACTTGAAGAGGTGAAAGCAGATTTGTGGCTGTCATGTCAACTGTACTGTGGTGGTCTACCTGGGGCATGAAGTGAATGAAGATGGGACACTTATACATTGTTAGAAATATCTATGAAACATCTTATATGAATTTGTTGTGATCATATCTTTTTTTATTTTTATTTTTGAGTCGTAGTCTCACTCCGTCACCCAGGCTGGAATGCAGTGGCACGCTCACGGCCACACCAGTGTTGACCTGCTGGGCTCCAGCAATCCTTCCACTCAGCCTTCAAGGAGCTGGAACAACAGGTGTGTGCTACCATGCCTGGCTAATTTTTTATTTATTGTAGAGACAAGGTCTCACCAAGTTGCCTGGGCTGGTCTCAAACCTGCAGGTTCAGGCAATCCACTCACCTCGGCCTCCCAAAATGCTGGGATTACAGGCTGAGCCACCAAGCTTGACTGTGATCATATCTTAACTGAACCAGGGACTACACACTTTAAGTGGTTTAATTCTTAAATTCACCTGAAAACTATGGTACAGCTACTAGCCACTTGTCTTCCATCTGTTCCCTCTCCCAGGAGGTCACATAGGGACAGGGTGGCACTGGTCACCAGAGAGCCTCTGTTTAGTTTTCAGAAGCCTTTGAGGGGAGTCGTTTGGTGATAAGGGATCACCCAAAGACCTATTCCCAAGTTTCCCTCTGTAGTGACCAACTGATTGTTATCATCCTGTTCTTCTTAGCCTGAATTGTTGCCTGAGATTGGTTGGAAAGTGATGTGATGGCACCTGGAGACCTTGGTAGATTTGGCAGAGTGTTAAGACCATTGTTTGGGTCCAGGCATTAATTCTGATAGGAACAAGGGCTTGGTCTGACATTGATAACCAGGTGTGAGCAAGTTTGGTTTCTCAGGAGACCTCTCTTTGGCTAGCATTTTGCCTTTTCTCTATGCTCCCCACATCCTCGGTTGCTCCTATGCCCTAATTTCTTCTAAGGATACCTGTCAGATTGGACAGATTGGAGAAAGGCCCACCCTAATGGCCTCATGTTACCTTAATTACCTCTTTTTTTTTTTTTTTTTTTTGAGTTGGAGTC
>NW_007253919.1:488474-491569 GCF_000164805.1 Carlito syrichta
TTTTTTGATTTATTGTGGAGATGAGGTCTCACCAAGTTGCCCAGGCGGGTCTCAAACCCACGGGCTCAGGCAATCCACTCACCTCAGCCTCCCAAAGGGCGGGATTACAGACTGAGCCACCGAGCCCCAGCTGAATTACTTCTTTTTAAAGGCCGCATTTCCAGGTCAGGTGTGGTGGTTCACACTTATAATCCCACCACTTTGGAAGGCGGAGGAGAGAGGATTGCCTGCGCCCATGGGTTGGAGACCAGCCTGGGCAACTTGGTGAGACCTCATCTTTACAATAAATCAAGAAAATTAGCTGGGTGTGGTGGCGCGTTCCTGTAGTTCCAGCTACTTGTAAGGCTGAGATGGAAGGATCGCTGAGCCCAGCAGATCGAGGTTGTTGTGGCCATGAGCATGCCACTGCACTCCAGCCTGGGTGACAGGGAGACTAAAAAATAAAAATAGAGGCCTTATCTCCAAACACAACCACATTCCAAGGTACTAGGGGTCGGTCTTCAACATATGAATTGGCGGAGAGAGGGGCGAGTGACACAATTCAAGTCAAAACACCTCTCCAAGGGTTAAATCCTGAATTTGGCTCCTGAAGTTAGAAAGTCCCCATTTTTACCTCCTAAAGCTGTAGTGTCCACTTTGACCAAGTGGTGAGACCCACGTGACAAAGACCGGAACCGGCCTGCCAGAACCAACATCTCATTGACACTTGGGTTCCGAATTCTCAAGCACAGACAGCCTGAGGAGGATGCAACCAGAAGAGGCATGTTGGGTCCCCTAAGTCTTCCGGTAAGTGCGGGATCGGAGTAAAGCGCTTGCGACCTCACGCACACTAGCCTGCGACCTCACCCAGCTCTTGAGTAAGCCTCTTGTAGGCTGTCGCAGGCCTTCGGGAATCGCTTGTGCAGCGACAAGCGTGCAGATGTCTTTTCGCAGAGATCCTTGATCTTAGTGGATGGGGCATGTGGGCGTTTGTTGGCGGGACCCCAACAATGAAAAAAGTTAATAAGGTATTGGGGACGATTTTATGACAAAAAATCTTGAAATTTTATCTTTTTTTTTTTTTCAGTTAGGGTCGCCCTCTGTCGCTCAGGCTGGAATGTTGTGTGGCAGGTCACGGCTTATTGCAACCTTGACTTCCCGGGCTCAGGCGATCTCGTCTCAGCCTCCCAAGTAGCTGGAGCTACAGGTCTGCTACCAGGTGAGGCTAATATTTTGAGTTTTTGTAGAGAGACAATCTCACTATGTTGCCCAGGCTCATCTCCAACTCCTGGGCTCAAGTAATCCTCCCTCCTCAGCCTCCCAAAGTTCTGGGATTACAGGCATGCACCATTGTGCCTGGTCTAACTTTGAAAATTTAGGTAAAGTGCACATATTCTTAGAAAAATCCAACTTCCCAAAACTGGTCTAAAGAGAAATGTTTTTCTTTTTCTTTCTTTCTTTCCTTTTTTTTTTTTTTGCGTTGGAGTCTCACTCTATCGCCCAGGCTGGAGTGCGGTGGCACTGGCATACTCATGGCCACCACAGCCTCAATCTGCTGGGCTCAGGTGATCCTTCTGCCTCAGCCTTCCAAATAGCTGGAACTACAGGGTCGCGCCTCCACGCCCAGCTAATTTTTTTATTTATTGTAGGGATGAGATCTTACCAAGTTGCCCAGGCTGGTCTCGAACTGTGGGCTCAGACAATCCTCTCACCTCTGCCTTCCAAAGTGCTAGGATTATAGGTGTGAGCCACCGTGCCTGGCAATATTTTTCTTATAATCATTTTGTTGTATAATCGCTTAAAGTGTAGAATCAGTAGTTAACAATCTTCCCATAGAGAAAACACCAGATCCAGACAGATTCATTTTCTTTTCCTTTTTTTTTTTTTACTTTTTTTGAGTTAAAGTCTGACTCTGTCACTCTGACTGGAGTACAGTGGCACGCTCATGGCCACTGCAGCCTCGACCTGCTGGGCTCAGGTGATCCTTCCACCTCAGCCTTCTAAGTAGCTGGAACACAGGTGTGCTCCATCACACCTGCTAATTTTTTGATTTATTGTATTGATGAAGTCTCGCCAAGTTGCCCAGGCTGTTCTTGAACCGGTGGGCTCAAGCATTTCTCTCACCTCTGCCTCCCAAAGTGCTGGAATTACAGCCACCACACCTGGCTCAGATTTACTTTAGATTTCAGACATTTAATAAGTAAATGAATGATCTCACTCATGAACATAGATGCCAGAATCTTAAACTATTGACAGCTCTAATCCAGAAATACATTAAAAGCATATACCATAACCTAGTTGGGTTTTTCTAAAGCACAATGTTTTTTAATAAAAAATAAATTTACATCGCCGCATTAACAGAATATAGAAGAAAAACCATGCCATCATCACAATAGATGAAGAAAAACATTTGAAAACTTAAGAGGCCAAAGAGATTTTGGATTTTGGGTGGGGAAAAGCTGACAACGATAGAATTGAAGGGGAACTCCTTAAGCCCATATCTGGAAGTATATATTTAGAAATATACCTAATGTGGAACTTAGAAATGTGACAATGATCCTGCCTGTCAGTACCCTGATTTAGTATTTTACCGCAGTTCTCAGCCAAGTAGTAAAGTTAAAAATATACATATACAGATTGGATAGAAATAGGAATACCATTATTGGCAGATGGTGTAACTGCATACATACAAAATCCAGTAAATCTAGACACTAGAATTATTTTTATTCACATTTCTGTCTATACTGTTTTATAATATAGGAGAAAAGATATTGCTTTCTTCCTTGTTCAAATTAAACTTTCAGTAACTAAATAAATGTCAGCACAGTATCTATCTATATTTTTTAGATTGGAAAATATAGTTTATTTAGAAAAGTAAATTAGAGAGAGGAGATTCACCTCCCCAAGGTAGGGGAGGGGGGTCAAAGCTTGGAAAACAATGGTGGCCATAGCTCAAAGAGCCACATGGCCTGACCAGAGTTCAGCAAAGCAATAGTTCAGGGTCTATATTGTAAAAAAATACTTTTCTGCCGGGCTCGGTGGCTCAGCCTGTAATCCCGTGCCTTTGGGAGGCTGAGGTGAGTGGATTGCCTGAGCCTGCGGGTTTGAGACCTGCC
>NW_007253919.1:491908-502562 GCF_000164805.1 Carlito syrichta
CCAACTAAAAAAAAAAAAAAAAAGAAAAAACTTTTCTGTGTACATGCATATACCTGTATCCAAGAATGATCAACAGCAAAGCTTTACTTCATTATTATAATTATTGTACTATAATGTTAATTAGGCAACCTGCTTTAAAATGAACTGTTGAGTCCCATAAATCTCTCATCTATAGATCTAGTCTATTCTTTTTAACTGTGCTAGCTTATTACTTCATACAGTGCTTTTTAGGGCTGTATGTTCTCTTCAGCACATCCATGAGTAAATGTGTAGGGCACATTTGATAGCAAAATTAGTGAACATTTTTAGCTTCAATAAATATTTTCCAGCCGGGCTCGGTGGCTCAGCCTGTAATCCCGTGCCTTTGGGAGGCTGAGGTGAGTGGATTGCCTGAGCCTGTGGGTTCAAGACCCGCCTGGGCAGCGAGACCTCATCTCTATAATTAATCAAAAAAATCAGCTGGGTGTGGTAGCGCATGCCTGTAATTCCAGCTACTTGGAAAGCTGAGGCGGAAGGATCGCCAGAGCCCAGCAGGTCGAGGCTGCGGTGGCTGGGAGTGGCCACTGCACTCCAGTCTAGGCGACAGAGTGAGACTCCAACTCAAAAAAAAAAATAATAAATAAAATAAATAAATACATAAATAAATATTTCCTCTGGGTGTGGTGGCTCACACCTGTAATCCCAGCACTTTAGGAGTGGGAGGCAAGAGGATTGCCTGAGTCCATGTGTTCCAGACCAGCCTGGGCAACATGGCGAGACCTCATCTCTACAATAAATCAAAAAAGTTACCTGGGTGTGGTGGCGCATACCTGTAGCTCCAACTACTTGGAAGACTGAGGTGGAAGGATCACCTAAACCCAGCAGGTCGAGGCTGTGGTGGAGGAGCTTGCCTCTGCACTCCAGCCTGGGGGGGCAGAGTGAGACCCTGACTCAAAAAATATACGTATTTCCAAGGGTTGGACTTGCCCAAAGTGATTTTACAATTAACTTTCTTTTCACCTGTGTTTGATTTCCTCACCTCCTCTCAATCTTGTAATAGCAATCTCATTTTACAAAATGAGATGCCTGTATATGTACTATATTGTCTCAGAAGATGTACAGGACATGATTGATTCTGCAAATGAATATGTATAGTATGATGAAATGTGGATTAACATATAAAATAAACACATACGATATATCACACAATTTGAGAGAAAGTATACCAAACTATTTACACTGGGTCCCTTAGAAGTATGAACTTGGAGTATGTTTGAACGTGTATTTTGGGCATGTGACTGTGAAGTGAGTTGTAGGACACAGCAACCGGAGGTCCAAGATAACTGCCACTACTTGCAACATCCCCCCCCCCCCCCAGGAATATTGACCAGATTGTGAAATGCCAAACAATCCCTTTAAGTTGAAAGTAAATAGGTTAAGCAATGGCTTAACATGCCATTAGTGACTTTTTAATTTTTCCCTTCTCTTTTCATGGTGTGCGTTGCAATTGCATGGATCTACCTCATCTTGCTGCCGCCCAAGCTGGCCTCAGATGTTATTTTCCTCTGAATAAATCTTTGACTACCTACCAACCTGGAATGGCTTGACTGATGTGAGCTTGCCCTCAGTTTATGGAGGGCAGTTTTTACTTCTGGCAGGGAATTTTCCCAACAAAGTGCTAGAATAAAAGTCCAAACTTGCCGGGCTCGGTGGCTCAATCTGTAATCCCGCGGCTTTGGAAGGCTGAGGTGAGTGGATTGCCTGAGCTCGCGGGTTCGAGACCCGCCTGGGCAGCGAGACCTCATCTCTACAATAAACCAAAAAATCGGCTGGGCGTGGTAGCGCATGCCTGTAATTCCGGCTACTTGGAAGGCTGAGGCGGAAGGATCGCCGGAGCCCAGCAGGTCGAGGCTGCAGTGGCCGGGAGCAGCCACTGCACTCCAGTGTGGGCAACAGAGTGAGACTCCAACTCAAAAAAAAAAAAGTCCAAACTTTTACTTTAAAACTTTCTATTACCTGAATTTTCATAGCTGGCATATAATATTTTGTTATTAAGTTTTGTCAAATAAGAAACTGGGAGGAAATAACACATAACTTTATTGTTAGTATGCTTTTACATAAAACACCCTAAGAGACAACTCATTTAGCAAGAACTGTCTCTCCTCTTAGAAGACAAAATGACTGCTGTATGAGTGGGGCCCTCAAAATTGAGAACACTGCATAGCTGTGTATGGCAACCCTGGCGGGACCTGCTTTAAACCACAGAAAACTCTCTATAGTCTTTGATTAATAAGTCTGCATGTCGAAGCTCAAAAACTGTAAAAAAAAAAAAGGAGGTTTGAAGACACCAGGTCTCTCCTCAAAAGCTCAGGTCAGCATGTGGCATTCAGAGGCTAACTTGGGTACTTCGGGGATCTTTGTTGGCCTGGGCCTCACACCCCCAATGACTCAGTCACAATCCTCCAGATTTACAGGCAGCAGCTGTCAGCTAAGAGGTTTGGTGGGCGCTGTACATCTGCTCCAGCACAGCAAATTCCTGGGGTTCTTCAGAGTCCTCTTGTACTCCTGTCTTCAAATGCCTTTCAATTAAAAACTCCTGCCTTTAATAGAGCAGTACGGAGGCCAGGCTGATATTGCTGCATGGCCTTCACAGGCAGAGCTTCTGTGGTGGGGCTGGCTGCTGGGGAAATACAACTGAGCCCTGGCAAGCCATGCTCCACATTGTGGAGATACTACTCTGGTCCATGCAGTGAACAGCTTGGCAATAGCAGCCTTTACACCTGCCATGCAAATGCAGCTTCTGTGGGGGCCTCCCTGGTGCTTTTGTTCTTGTTGGGTATCCTCCCTCTGAGGGGAACAATGCATGGAACAGGGGGTGTGCAAGAGTCTCATCTGACAGATAATTTGCTTTAGATTTTGCAACTATGATTTGAGGGATGATGCTCTTGCTACCTTTGTGCTTGTTGGTTTTTCACTCCATGCTCTAGGTCAGGCTTTTCCAGACCACTATAACTATATGGCCATGGCTATAACACATGTGGGCCCTGCTTTTCTACCACTAGGGACAAACAGCCCGTAGAGCCTTGGTGAAATTTTTTTTTTCTAATTTTAAAGATGTGGGGTACAGCCGGTTACGGTGATCAGGCCTATAATCCCAGCACTTTGGGAGGCCAGGCAAGAGAATTGCCTGAGTCCAGAAGTTCGAGAACATCCTGGCCAACTTGGCGAGACCACGTTTCTACAATACATCAAAAAATTAACTGGACATGGTGGTGCATGTCTGTAGTTCCAACTACTTGGAATGCTGAGGCAGAAGGATTGCCTGAGCCCAGCAGGTCAAGATTGCGGTGGTTGTGAGTGTGCCACTGCGCTCCAGCCTGGGCCACAGTGAGACTCATTCAAAAAAAAAAGATGTGGGGCACAATTGAGGATTAGGTATATAAGTGGTCATCATACAGGTAAAGTTTGGGCCTCCCTTTGGTCCCAGCTTTGAATAGTTTTTTTGGGGGTTTTTTTTTTGAGTCAGAGTCTCACTCTGTGAGACTGTGAGGGTGGGTGGCTGTGGGCTGACCTATGGCTGTGACTCTCTGAAGTATCCCACTACTTCCTGGAGCTGCAGCCCTGATCTTTTGCAGACCCCTCAAATGAAAGCTGCTGCATTTGAGCCCTGGGTTGCTTTGAAGCCCCTTGCTGCACATCTTGCCCTAGAGGCAGCAGTGGCTGGTTGGCAACTACTTGGGGAGGCACCTGTGGCAGTTGGAGGCAGAGGGGCTGTGCATTCATTTGGGGAAACTGCCCCTGCAGCGGTGGCTGAGGGCAGGACAGCTGCTGCTGTAAGTCCCTGGGACTCGGGTCCATTGGCAGCTGCTCCTGGAAGCACACACTCTCTAGATAATTCTGCGGCTGCTAGTGCTGCTGCAGGTGACATCGCCAACAATTCTTCTGCTGTCCTTGCAGCGGCGAGCAATGACAGTGGTCGTTCTGCTCTTCCTGCTGCTTCCTCACGCCATATGCACTATGAGCACAATCCAAAAGGAAGGGACTTGCATGCTGGCGTTCTATGGTGTCATTCCTTTCTTCATCAAAATACAGCTCAGAAGACATAGGAGGATGAGGGGATACGGCAGAGCTGTAGCTGGGAAAAGGACAGGTAGGAGAATGCCCACTTCCTGCGTCACCTTGATACGCCAAAGCACAGCCTGGTTGCTCATTAGTGCCTGCGACCAGAGAGGAGCAACCACAGAGAGGAGCAACCTGTTGGCTGCAAAGTCCTTGATTTTCCAGAGAGGAGCAGCTGGAGCCTACCTGTTGCCTGGGAATTAACTGCTTCTCCAGAGAGGAGCAACCAGCTCTATCCATCTGAGCCTTCTGGGCCCAAGAAAAGTTCTTAGTGGCGAACTTTGGAGCCACAGCCTGGGTTTCCTGGAGGCTTGAATACGGGTGGTCTTGGACAAGGAAGTTGGGTTGTTTCCAAGTAGCGAACATTCTGTGTCTCTCTTCAGGTGGAAGTCTGGCTCTATTATTCTGGAACCAGTTCTAAAGGGAAAAAGCTTATTATTTATCAAATCTGCCTATCTGATTATATTCGACAACACGTTTCCTTAATGTAGGAGGATTTTCTATTTAAGCCTCTTCCCAGCAGAGTCCCTGACTTGTCTTCTGACATTAAATAAAGCATTTAAGAAATAAAGGCAGGCCGGACGTAGTGGCTCACACCTGTAATCCCAGTACTTTGGGAAGCAGAGGCAAGAGGATTGCCTGAGCTCAAGGGTTTGAGACCAGGCTGAGTAACATGGCAAGTCCTTGTCTCTACAATAAATTAAAAAATCAGCTGGGCATGGTGGTATGTGCCCGTGGTTCCAGCTACTTGGAAGGCTGAGGTGGAAGAATCACCTGAGCCCAGCAGGTTGACGCTGTGGTAGCCATCAGTGTGCCACTGCACTTCAGCCTGGGTGACAGAGTGAGACTCCGACTCAAAAAAAAAAAAAAAAAAAAAAAAAAAGGCTAATCCCATGCTTTGGGAGGCTGAGGTGAGTGAATTGCCTGAGCCTGCAGGTTCGAGACCCGCCTGGGCAACTTGGCGAGACCTCATCTGTACAATAAATCAAAAACTTAGCAGGGTGTGGTAGCGTGCGCCTGTAGTTCCAGCTACTTGGAAGGGTGAAGCGGAAGGATCATCAGAGCCCTGCAGGTCAAGGCTGCGGTGGCTGGGAACGGCCACTGCACTCCAGTCTGGGCGACAGAGTGAGACTCCAACTCAAAAAATAAAAAAATAAAAAATAAAAAAAAATAAAGGCAACCTTCCTTAGGACTAACCAAAGCGGCCCAGGTTGTCTCCAACCTGTTTGTGACCCATTTAGTCTTCTCTCACCGGCTCACTAAGAGCCCCACTTTGTGCTGGAGAAAAGGCTTCCGGGTGTCCCACCTACTTGTTCCTACAACCCTGCTACTTTATTCATGCTATCCTGCTAGGGTGAACTCATGATGTACTTTCTGACACCCCACACTTCTGATTCTTATATGCATATGATTCTTACATGCATTGGATTCAAAGGTCACAAGTAAAGAAAGCAATTCTGAGTCAATTATTGAGCATTTATTTGCTGTATGACCCTCTGAAGGAAAAATACACAAACCATTTCCCTCTGCACTCACACCATGTTAATCAAATCAGAAGCCTTCTGTGAGCAAATGTGTTCCCCCAAGCAAGCAATCATTTCTGCAGTGAACACCAGCTGGGTGTCCTCCAATTCAATTTTGACACTATCTGGAGAGAGTCCCATAGGTTGAGGGCTCAGTCCCACAAGACTGCTATCCACTTCAGATGTCAGGCCCAAATCTGGACTTTTTTTTTTCTTTTTCTATTTGAGTTGGAGTCTCACTCTGTTGCCCAGGCTGGAGTGCAGTGGCAAGCTCACAGCCACCACAGCCTCAAACTGCTGGGCTCAGGTGGCCTTTCCATCTCAACCTTCCAAGTAGCTGGGACTACAGGCTTGTGCCACCACACCTGGCTCCAATTTTTTGATTTATTATAGAGGTGAGGTCTCGCCAAGTTGTCCAGGCTGGTCTCAAACCAGTGGGCTCAGACAATCCTCTCACCTTGGCTCCCAAAGTGCTGGGATTACATGCATGAGCCACGGCCCCCAGCCCAAATCTGGACTTCTAAAACTTCTGACTGACTGGCTTCAAGTTTGGGTTATTATGACCGCCTCTTTGGGTTTGATTAATTTACTAGAGCAGCTCATAGAACTCAGGGAAACACTTATTTACTGACTCATTATAAAGGATATTTAAAAGATACAGATGAAGCCGGGCTTGGTGGCTCAGCCTGTAATCCCAGCACTTTGGGAGGCCAAGGCAAAAGGATTGCCTCAGTCTGGGGGTTCAAGACCAGCCTGGGCAACTTGGTGAGCCCTCATCTCTACAATAAATCACAAAAACTAGCCGGACGTGGTGGCATGCGTTTGTAGCTCCAGCTACTTGGAAGGATCGCCAGAGCCCAGCAGGTCGAGGCTTGGTGGCCGGGAGCGGCCACTGCACTCCAGTCTGGGCGACAGAGTGAGACTCCAACTCAAAAATAAATAAATAAATAAAAGATACAGATGAGATGCACAGGGCGAGGTATGGGGTTAGGGGTGGGGCTTTCATCCCCTCTTTGAACAGGCCACTCTCCAGGAACCTCCATATGTCAATCGCGTGTTCAATCCTTGTTTTTGGGTTAGAGTCTCACTCTTGTCACCCAGGCTGGTATGCAGTGGCATGCTCATGGCCACCGCAGCCTCGACCTACTGGACTTAGGTGATCCTTCCGCCTCAGCCTTCCAAGTAGCTGGAGCTACAAACGCATGCCACCACGTCCGGCTAGTTTTTGTGATTTATTGTAGAGATGAGGGCTCACCAAGTTGCCCAGGCTGGTCTTGAACCCCCAGACTGAGGCAATCCTTTTGCCTTGGCCTCCCAAAGTGCTGGGATTACAGATTGAGACACTGGGTCTGCCTTTGTTGTTGTTTTTAGTGGAGGATTCATTATGTAAGCATGATTGATTTAACCCTTGGCAACTGGTGATCAGCTTAACCTTCAGCCTCATCCCTGCCCTGGAGATTGGGAGGTGGGGCTGAAAGTCCCAACCTCCAATTCTTCCTTGGTTTTTCTTGTGACCAGCTCCCATCCTGAAGCTACCAGGGGCTGCCAGTCAGTCAATTTATTAGCATACAAAGAAACATCATTTTGCAGATTCTAAGGATTCTAGGAGTTGCATGCCAAGAAACAGGGTAGAAAACCAAATATGCATTTTAGACTATACAGACACCAATCATTTCAATTTATCTAATCCTCATGTTTCTCCCCCCTAAAAAAGAAGATAATATTCAAATCTCCAAATTCCTAGGGTTTTGAGGGAAGCAGAGATGATAAAATGCTTTTATACCCAAGCTATTCCAAAAGCCACGGTTTGAATAAGAAAAGATGATTCTAGCCTGGCTTGGTGGCTCGCGCCTGTAACCCCAGCACTTTGGGAGGCCAAGGCGAGAGGATTGCCTGAGCCCATGGGTTGGAAACCAGCCTGGGCAACTTGGTGAGACTTTGTCTCTACAAAACATCAAAAAAATTAATCGAGTGTGATGGTGTAGTTCCAGCTACTTGGAACGCTGAAGCAGAAGGACCACCTGAGCCCAGCAGGTTGAGGCTGTGGTGGCTGTGATCGTGCTACTGCACTCCAGACGGGGTGACAGAGTGACATGATGACTCAAAAAAAAAAAAGATGATTCTTTTAGTTCACAACATGATCAGTTAGTTGCAAAAACTAGCAACAGACCGGGTGTGGTGGCTCATGCCTATAATCCCAGCACTTTGGGAGGCCGACCTGAGCGGGTTGCCTGAGCCCACGGGTTGGGGGCCAGTCTGGCAACTTGGTGAGACCTCATCTCTACAACAAATCAAAAAATTAACCAGGTGTGGTGGCGCGTGCCTGTAGTTCCAGCTACTTGGAAGGCTGAGGCGGAAGAATCTCCTGAGCCCAGCAGATTGAGGCTGCGGTGGCCGTGAATGTGCCACTGCACTTCAGCTTGGGTGACAGAGACTCCAACTCAAAAAACAAAACAAAACGAAACAAAAACTAGCAACAAAAACCTCTTGTTTTTTGTTATTGTTTTTTGAGACAAGGTTTCACTCTGCCACCCAGGCTGAAGCACAGTGGCACGATCTTGGCTCACCGCAGACTTGAAATCATGGTCTCAGGCGATCCTTCCATCTCAGCCTCCCAAGTAGCTGGGATTACAGGCACACACCGCCATGACTGACTCATTTTTCTACTTTTTATAGAGACAGGGTCTAGCTTTGTTGCTTAGACTGGTCTCAAACTCCTGGTCTCAAGTAATCCTTCTGCCTTGGCCTCCCAAAGTACTGGGATTACAGGCATGAGCCACCACATCTGGCAAGAACTTTGTTTTTCTATTTGCATATCCTGGGCTACAGAGTTCAGAATTGCTTTAGGCTATCAGTAGCACTGAAGCTACAGGATCCTTAATGCACAAAAAATGATTGTTTGAAACAAAACTATGACTATGTACAATGAACCAGGTGCCTCCAAATACTCACAACAGCTCCACAGCATAATAATTGTACATACAGGCTGGGTGTGGCGGCTCACCCCTATAAATCCCTGCACTTTGAGAGGCTGAGGTGAAAGGGTTGCCTGAGCACATGGGTTCGAGACCAGCCTGAGCAACTTGGCAAGACCTCATCTCTAAAAAAAACAGTTGTACGATAGTTCAAGATAACTGAGGTGTAGGAGAGCTGTGGTTTTGAATTTCTCCTTCAAAACTCATGATGTGGCTGGACACGGCGGCTCACACCTATAATCCCAGCACTTTGAGAGGCTGAGGTGGGAGAATTGCTTGAGCCCAGGAATTTGAGACCAGCCTGGGCAACATAGCGAGACCACATTTTAAAAAAATAGAGGGAAAAAAAAAAAACTCGTGTTGAAATTTAATTCTCAGTGTAGCAATATTGAGACGTGGGGCCTTAAGAGGTAATTTAATCATGAAGGCTCTGCCCTTGGGGACAGATTAATTCACTCATGGGTTAATGGATTAATGGTTTGTCATGGGAGTGGGACTGGTGATTTTCATCAAGAGCCCTGAGTAAGCATACTAGCACACTCAGCCCTCTTGCCATGTGATAGCCTGTGCCACCTCAAGAGTTTTCAGTCCTGACCTTGGACTTCTCAGTCTCCTTAATTGTAAAAATGCTTTTTCTTATAAATTACTCAGTTTCAGGTAATCTGCTATAAGCAACAGAAAAATATCCATACATAAGTCCCTGGTTCCTACTTCCAACTATACTTGTTTCCCCTTAATTTCTAAGAAACATGTATATGAAGTCTTGAACTTACATCAATTACATTCACTTGACACTGGAAGTTTTTGGCCAGGTCTTCTCTGGTTGTAAAATCAGGGTAAGGGTTCTGAGTAAATATCTCATGAAGTTTCTCCACTACTTCCTTAGAAAACTTATGTCGGTGTTTTGTTTTCTTTTCACTTTTATTCCTCTTGCTTTGTTAAGGCCATCCTCTTCACCTGGGAAACCTGGCAAAATCATAAGCAGGGAGAAGAGCATTGGAGAATATTGGTAATAACCAAGCCAAAGATTTCCAAACAGTGTAAGCACAATTGATTACTCCATCATAGGATAAAACCAAAGCCTGATCTCATAGCCACTCACAATAGTGAAATTATAAGTGAAAACAGGGATTGGCCAATATGGACCATATCCAACAAGTTGCCAGTTTTTATAAATAGAGTTTTTATTGAAACACCAGCCACATCCATTCACTCATGTATTACCCTATGGCTATTCCATTCACTCATGTATTGCCTATGGCTATTTTAAGCTACAGTAGCAGAACTGAGTAGTTGTCTACGGGCCACACAGCCTAACATATTTTCTATCTGGATTAGAGAATGTGTTCTTAAAATGAGAACTAATTGTAGAATATTATGTAATTCCATTACTATAATGTATACAAGCAGAAAAACTAATCTATACTGCTTACAAGGCAGAATATGGGCTACTCAGGGAAGGGAGTCAGACCTAAATAGCAGCATGATGTAGACTTCTAGGTGCTAGTAATGTTCTAATTTATCTGAGTGCTGTCTGAGTTCTGTGAGCGTGGTTGGTTTGTGAAAATTCATTGACTTGCCAGGCATGGTGGCTCATGCCTGTAATCCCAGCACTTTGGGAGGTGGAGGTAAGAGAATTGCCTGAGTCCAGGGGTTCAAGATCAGTCTGGGCAATTTAGTGAGCTCTCATCTGTACAATAAATCAAAAAAATTAGGGGGCATAGTGGCATGTGCCTATAGTTCCAGTTACTTGGAAGGCTGAGGCGGAAGGATTACCTGAGTCCAGCAGGTTGAGGCTGTGTGGTGGCCATGAGTTTGCCACTGCTCTCCAGCCTGGGTGACAGAGTGAGACTGACTCAAAACAAACAAACATATAAATAAATAAAAATAAATAAATAAACTTCCGGACAACCCTTTTTTGGGTCTCCTCCCACTGTGAGTGCTTTTCTGTCTTAATAACTGCTCTCTCAGCCGGGCTTGGTGGCTCAGCCTGTAATACTGCGCCTTTGGGAGGCTGAGGTGAGTGGATTGCCTGAGTCCGCGGGTTCGAGACCCGCC
>NW_007253919.1:503712-505610 GCF_000164805.1 Carlito syrichta
CAGGCATGTGCTACCATGCCCGGCTAATTTTTTATTTATTGTAGAGATGAGGTCTCGCTGACTTGCCCAGGCGGGTCTCGAACCCACGGGCTCAGGCAATCCACTCACCTCAGCCTTCCAAAGCACAGGATTACATGCTGAGCCACCGAGCCCAGCTTATTGCAATATTTTTAAAAAGAGGTTGGGTGCGGTGGTTTATCCTGTAATCCCAGCGTTTTGGGAGGCCAAAGTGAGAGGATTACCTGAGCTGACAGGTTCAAGACCAGCCTGGGCAAGTTGGCAAGACCTCGTCTCTACAATAAATCAAAAAATTAGCCAGGAGGAGTGACATGTGCTTGTAATTCCAGATACTTGGAAGGCTGAGGTGGAAGGATCGCCCGAGCCCAGCAGGTCGAGGCTGTGGTGACTGTGAGCCTGCCACTGCACTCCAGCCTGAGCTACAGAGTGAGACTCCAACTCAAAAAAACAAAAGAAAATTTAACTATCTTGGCTGGGTATGATGGTTCACTCCTATAATCTCAGCACTTTGTGGGGCTGAGGTGGGAAGATCGCTTGAGTCCAGGAATTCTAGACCAGCCTGAAGCAACACAGTGAGACTTATCTTTACAAAAAATTAACAAATTAGCTGGGCATGATGGTCCATGTCTGTAATCCCAGCAACTTGGGAGGCTGAGAAGAGTAGATCCCTTGAGTCCAGGAGTTTCAGACTGCAGTGAGCCATTATCTTACCACTGCACTCCAATCTGGGCAACAGAGTGAGACCTTGACCAAAAATAATAATAAAATAAAAATTTAAAATATATATACAGCCGGTCTTGGTGGCTCAGCCTGTAATCCCGTGCCTTTGGGAGGCTGAGGTGAGTGGATTGCCTGAGCCCGTGGGTTCGAGACTCACCTGGGCAGCGAGACCTCATCTCTACAATAAATAAAAAAATCAGCCGGGCATGGTAGCGCGCGCCTGTAATTCCGGCTACTCAGAAGGCTGAGGCGGAAGGATCGCGGAGCCCAGCAGGTCGAGGCTGCGGTGGCTGGGAGCGGCCACTGCACTCCAGTCTGGGCAACAGAATGAGACTCCAACTCAAAATAAAATAAAATAAAATAAATAAAATAAAATAAAAAATATATACATACATATACATATATATTTTGATTGGCATTGGCTTATAATATTCACTGTAGAAGGGAGCCACAAGTATAGAGGAGGAAAGTTGAGAAAGAACTTTGTGTGAGGCTGGGTGTGGTGACTCAGCCTGTAATCCCAGTACTTTGGGAGGCCGAGGTGAGAGGATTACCTGAGCTGGGGGTTTGAGACCAGCCTGGGCAACTTGGTGAGACCTCTTCTCTACAATAAATCAAAAAATAAGCTGAGGGTGGTGGCACACGTCTGTATTTCCAGCTATTTGGAAGGCTGAGGTGGAAGGATCGCCTCAGTCCAGCAGGTCGAGGCTCTGATGGCTGTGAGCTTACCACTGCACTCCAGCCTGGGTGACAGAACGAGACCCTAACTCAAAAAACAAAAACAAAAACCTTGTGTGGATAAGTCTGAGTTGGAGACACCAGTTTAATTTCATGACTTGGAAATAATTTCCTAACTCTAAGTCATTAATCCCCACTAGCAGTGAGCACACCTGGGATCTAAGAGAGTCTGACTCTGTGCAGTGGCACACTCATGGCCACGCAGCCTTGACCTTCTGGGCTCAGGTGATCCTTTCACCTCAGTTTCCTGAGTAGCTGAGACTATAAGAGCGTGCTTCCACACCTAGCTAATTCTCTTACTTTTTGTAGATGAGGTCTCTCCAAGTTGCCCAGGCAATCCTCTCATCTCTGCCTTCCAAAGTGCTGGAATTACAGGCGCCACTGCACCTGGCCCAGCATCTTCTTTTTTTTTTTTTTTTTTT